>NW_024044837.1:2869448-3089900 GCF_015852505.1 Tachyglossus aculeatus
ATAAAAGACAGAATACTCGACTGGAAGAAGTACCAGCCTAACCCAGATGGCCATTTCTAATAGTCCATGGTTTTTTGGAATCCCCTCAGGAATTAGGGTCATGAAACCAGGGGAAAAAAGCCTAACGTAAGGATCTAATAATAGAGATATTTGTAAGAACTTACTTTTTGCCAAGCACTGTACTGAACACTGGGGTAGATGCAATTTGGACACAGTCCCTGGCCCAAATGTTCAAAGAAATCAATCTTTTCTGTATAGACACTATGGAGGATTTTGTTAGTTATCATATAAGGTAGGCACTCAAAGGTGCCCGGAACTGTGATAAGTGGCTGGGGAGAGGCAAGATGTTAAGGGAAGCAGTGTGTCCTAGTGGATAGAGCTATAACGATCTGGCCTCCTACTTCATTAACAAAATTAAATCCATCAGGTCCGACCTCCCCAAAGTTTCTCCCCCCCCCTTCTCCAATCCCCCGGCTCTCAACACTCTCTGCTACTCTCCCATCTTTCCCAGCAATATCCTCAGAGGAGCTCTCCTCCCTCCTCTCAAGTGCTACCCCGGCCACCTGTGCTTCTGACCCCATTCCCTCTCATCTCATGAAATCTCTCGCTCCATCCCTTCTCCCCTCTTAACTTCCATCGTCAACGGCTCACTCTCCACTGGTTCCTTCCCCTCTGCCTTCAAACATGCCCACGTCTCTCCCATCCTAAAAAAAAAAACCTCTTTTGACCCCACCTCACCTTCTAGGTATCGCCCCATATCCCTCCTACCATTCCTTTCCAAACTCCTTGAACGAGTTGTCTACACGCGCTGCCTAGAATTCCTCAACAACAACTCTCTCCTCGACCCCCTCCAGTCTGGCTTCCGTCCCCTACATTACACCGAAACTGCCCTCTCAAAGGTCACCAATGACCTCCTGCTTGCCAAATCCAACGGCTCATACTCTGTCCTAATCCTCCTCGACCTCTCAGATGCCTTTGACACTGTGGACCACCCCCTTCTACTCAACACGCTATCTGACCTTGGCTTCACAGACTCTGTCCTCTCCTGGTTCTCCTCTTATCTCTCCGGTCGTTCTTTCTCAGTCTCTTTTGCAGGCTCCTCCTCCCCCTCCCATCCTTCTACTGTGGGGGTTCCCCAAAGTTCAGTGCTCGGTCCCCTTCTGTTCTCAATCTACACGCACTCCCTTGGTGACCTCATTCGCTCCCACGGCTTCAACTATCATCTCTACGCTGATGACACCCAGATCTACATCTCTGCCCCTGCTCTCTCCCCCTCTCTCCAGGCTCGCATCTCCTCCTGCCTTCAGGACATCTCCATCTGGATGTCTGCCTGCCAACTAAAGCTCAACATGTCGAAGACTGAACTCCTTGTCTTCCCTCCCAAACCTTGCCCTCTCCCTGACTTTCCCATCTCTGTTGACGGCACTACCATCCTTCCCGTCTCACAAGCCCGCAACCTTGGTGTCATCCTCGACTCCACTCTCTCATTCACCCCTCACATCCAAGCCGTCACCAAAACCTGCCGGTCTCAGCTCCGCAACATTGCCAAGATCCGCCCTTTCCTCTCTATCCATACCGCTACCCTGCTCATTCAAGCTCTCATCCTATCCCGTCTGGACTACTGCATCAGCCTTCTCTCTGATCTCCCATCCTCGTCTCTCTCTCCACTTCAATCCATACTTCATGCTACTGACCGGATTATCTTTGTCCAGAAACGTTCTGGGCATATCACTCCCCTCCTCAAAAATCTCCAGTGGCTACCAATCAATCTGCGCATCAGGCAGAAACCCCTCACCCTGGGTTTCAAGGCTCTCCATCACCTCGCCCCCTCCTACCTCACCTCCCTTCTCTCCTTCTACAGCCCAGCCCGCACCCTCCACTCCTCCGCCGCTAATCTCCTCACCGTACCTCGTTCTCGCCTGTCCCGCCATCGACCCCCGGCCCACGACATCCCCCGGACCTGGAATGCCCTCCCTCTGCCCATCCGCCAAGCTAGCTCTCTTCCTCCCTTCAAGGCCCTACTGAGAGCTCACCTCCTCCAGAAGGCCTTCCCAGACTGAGCCCCTTCCTTTCTCTCCCCCTCGTCCCCCTCTCCATCCCCCCATCTTACCTCCTTCCCTTTCCCACAGCACGTGTATATATGTATATATGTTTGTACATATTTATTACTCTATTTATTTATTTATTTATTTATTTTGCTTGTACATATCCATTCTATTTATTTTATTTTTTTAGTATGTTTGGTTTTGTTCTCTGTCTCCCCCTTTTAGACTGTGAGCCCACTGTTGGGTAAGGACTGTCTCTATATGTTGCCAATTTGTACTTCCCAAGCGCTAAGTACAGTGCTCTGCACATAGTAAGCGCTCAATAAATGCGATTGATGATGATGATGATGATGATGATGATGATGACGGCCTCATAACGCAAGGGGTGGCAGATGGCAGCGTAGCCATCATAGGACATCACTGTGAGCAGGGCCACCTCAGAGACAACAGCCGAAACAAAGAAAAACACTTGCAGTACGCAGCCCTTGAAAGAAATGGAGTTGTTGTTGGTCACTGAATTGAAGAAAGATTTGGGGACGGTTACGGAGATGAGGCAGGGGTCGAGGACAGACACGTTCCTGAGGAAGAAGTACATGGGGGTGTGGAGGCGCCGGTCGAGGGTGGTGACGGCGACGATGAGGAGATTCCCTGTCAGGGCCGCCAGGTAGAACAGGAGAAACAGCATGGCGTGGACCAGATGCAGCTCCCGGACCTCTGAGAAACCCAGGAGCAGGAATTCCATCACCACCGTGCCATTAGCCATCTGAGTGAAAGGAAAGTTTGGAGGAAACTTCCGCTTAGTGACATAAAAAGAGCACATGTTTATTGAATGTTTGAAAACAGTTACGACAAAGGTCCCCATGGGGAAAAAATTGCAAGACAGCACAGGAGTTTTTGACTAAATTTGCCCCTTCCCATAACTCTCCTGATTAACAAGTTATTTTTCTTGGTCTCCTAGAGTGTAATACCTCTGGTCTCAGATTCCTAGCACTAATGATAATAATAACAGTAATAATTGTGGTATTTGTGAAGTGCTTAGTATGTGCCAAGCACAATCGTAGCGGTGGTGTAGATTCAAGATAATCAGGTACCACTTGGGGCTCAATGTCTAAGTAGGAGGGAGAACAGTTATTGAATCCCCATTTTGGGATTGAGGGAATTGAGGCATAGGGAACTTGAGTGATTTTTCCGAGGTTACACAACAGGTAATTGGTGTATCAGGATTAGAACCCAGCTCCTCTGACTCCCAGGCTCATGTTATCAATCAATCAATCATGTTTTTTTCCAGTAGGCCTTGTTGCTTGGTCTAGGCATTACTACGAACTGAAAACGAGCATTGAAAGATACCACTATTCCAGCTAAACATTCACGAAATGGAACTTCCTCCATTTAGTTCTAAGAACTTTTTTTTTCCTTTCTGTTAGCCTAGAAAGCCTACTTACTTCCGGTATAGTTTAGTACTAGTTTTAAAGTAGAAACAAAATGTCTCCTGATACTAGTAGTTGATGCCTAGGATATCTAGTACAGTGCCTCAGCGGTTAGTACAGCGCCTGGCACAAAGTAAGCGCTTAACAAATGCCATTATTATCCATTAGGCATTACCTTCTTTTAGGTCTGGTGAACACTGGTTTCGTCTACCTCAATATACCTATAACGAGTTGTGAGAATCATGCACCTAGCCCCACTTGTAGAGGAAGTGGGAAGGAGGAACTGTGGAAGTTGCTAAAAGAAGGCAAACATTCCTCCTGACCCCTCCCTGAATCAAGCAATCAGAGGTATTTATTGATTGCTTACTGTGTGAAGAGTGTGGTACTAAGCACTTGAGGGAGTAACGCCAATACCTGGGGAATTTGTAAAGTGTTTACAATATTCCAGGCACTGCACTGAGTGCTGGAGTAGATGCAAGAAAATCAAATTCTAACACAGTACGACCTGATTTGTTTTTATTTGGTAAGTGCTTACTATGTGCCAGGAACTGTACTGGGGTAGCTGCAAAATTGGTCACAATCCATGTCTCCCATGGGGTTCAAATTCTTTATCCCCATTTTACAGATGAGGTAACTGAGGCACAGAGGAGTGAAGTGACATTCTGTGCCAAGGTGAACACGGGTTACCCATCATCTCAAAGTCAAACGCTATCCTGTGACTGCCCAAGCCATTAAGGAAGAACTCAGAAGTGCAGGTGGGTTACTGGCCTCACAACCAAAACAGCTAGATTGACAGCCCAAGCCAGGAACTCAGAATGTGTCCCTTGCCCCCGTGCCAATCACATTAGGTATGGAGGAGATGGGGAGGGCGGACATTGGATAAACTGAGACCGGAAGCTGGAGTAGCCTAAGAGCACACATGATGAATACCAGCGGCCTCTGACCTTTTGTGCAGCGGATCAAGACTTGTAACAACCGGCTGTGGGTCACCTCTGCCCAGAGCTTGGAATGTCCTCTCTGCTTGCACCACGTAAGGAGCTGTTGGATGGCTGAGTGTCCTGTTCAACGCTTGTGGGGCTGGAAGCCAAGCGCTTCGCCATGGGTGGGTCACGCCTAAGTGTATTCATCCTAAGTGGGAAGTGCACGTGGGTGGGAGCTAGCCGGCTCACCACGTGCAAACAAACAATAAGTTAATTCCTCCTGGGTGGGACCTGGGTGTTTTACCACGTGCCAGTAACATATAATTATATTCCTCCCAGTAGGGAAGCTATAATATCACTAAATAATCATATTCCTCCCAAAAGAGAGATTCATTTCGCCACATCCAAGATAGTCAAATATTTAAGTTTATCTCGCAGGATAGACTATGTATAAAACTCAGCCTTTAGGTTTCTGGTATCCCTCACCAAACCGATTCCAGAACGGACCCGTCCACAGGCAAAGGATGACACTTGCCCAAGATCACACAGCAGACAGGTGGCAGGGCTGGGATTAGAACCAAGGTCCTTCTGCCTCCCAGCCCCGTGCTCTATCTACAAAACCATGGTGTTTTTCCATTCATTAATTCAATCAGTCATATTTATTGAGCGCTTACTGCGTGCAGAACACTATACTGAGCGCTTGAGAAGTACAAATCGGTAACACATAGAGACGGTCCCTATCCAACAACGGGCTCACAGTCTAGCAGTAATGATAACATTTCTTAGGCACTTACTATGTGCAATGCACTGTTCTAAGCGCTGGGGTAGATACAAGATAATCAGGGTGTCCCCGTATGGCTCACAGGCTTCACCCCCATTTTACAGGTGAGGGAACAGAGGCCCAGAGAAGTTAAGTGACTTGCCCAAAGTCACACAGCTGACAAGTGGCAGAAGCGGGATTGGAACCCACGACCTCTGGCTCCCAAGTCCGGGCTCTTTCCACTAAGCCATGCTGCTTCTACAGCACTGTCTTCCCCAGCTACCTACTATATCTATCCCATCATTTAGTACAGTGCTTAACACATAGTAATTGCTTAACAAATACCATTATTCTATAATACCAAATATTATTATTATTATCATTACAAAAAGTCTCCATTCTTTCCATGGTTTTGATCATTTTGAATCTACCCTAGCGCTTAGTCCAGGGCTTGACACATAGTTAATGTTTAACAAATAACATTATTACATTGTAACAAATGCGATTATCATTACAAGACTGCCACTGTTCTGTCCATATGTTGTTGGATGACAAATAGTTAACCTTTTCAGTTTTCTATCTTTGACTACTTTCCTCCATTCTGTTCCTACTTATAGCAGCGGCCCATTTTGGATTAGATTGGAACAAAAACTTTGAAATTATATTAGTCAGTGAATTACTGGCCTTCAATTTCACTCACTCAATCAATCAATCATGTTTACTGTGTGCAGCGCACCTGTACTAAACACTTGGGAGTACAATATAATAGGATTGGTAGACACATTCCCTGCCTACAACTAGCTTAGAAGAGTTAAACAGAAGCAAGGTATATTTCCCTGACCTCAAGGACCTTACCCCAGAGTTTAGTACAGTGCCTGGCACAATTAAGTGCTTAACCAACTCATTCATTCATTCAATTGTATTTATTGAACGCTTACTGAGTGCAGAGCACTGTACTAAGGGCTAGGAAAGTACAATTCAACAATAGAGACAATCCCTGCCCACAACGGGCTTGCAGTTTAGAGGGAGACAGACAGAAATTTTAATGATTTAATCATCTCAGGGAGAAAAGTCCTGAAAGTTTCGATTTTTTTAATTGGATTTGTTAAATGCTTACTATATGTCAGGCACTGTACTAAGCACTGGGCTCGAAACAAGCTCATCAATCAATCGTACTTATTGAGCGCTTACTGTGTGCAGAGCACTGTACTAAGCGCTTGGGAAGTACAAGTTGGCAACATATAGAGACGGTCCCTACCCAACAGTGGGCTTACAGTCTAGAAGGGGGAGATGTGTCAAATTGGACACATTCCATGACCCATCTGAGGCTCACAGTATTAGTTCCCGTTTTACAAATGAGATAAATGAGGCACAGAGAAATTAAGTGACTTGCCCAAGTTCACGCAGCAGACAAGTGAGAGAGCTGGAATTAGAACGCAGATTCTTATTACTCCCAAGCCCATGCTTCATCCCCTAGGCCACACAACATCTCATCTACGAGCTCCCTTAGAGTTTAAATTATTCCTCAAATATAAAATGTACTTTGTGGGAAAATGCAGGAAAAAATCCCCAACAGTCTGCATCAACAAAATTGAAACAAGTGACCTTTTCATGGTAATAATCAAATGCTTAATTCAGGTTGAAGAAATATTTGACTGACTTCAACTGTTTCCTAGGTTTTAAAATACATTACAAGAGAGACAATAATTAGACAATACAAATATCATCCAACAAATCAAGGCACATGTTCCCTGCTCTCAAGGATCTTTCAATCTAACAGGGGAGACAAACAAAAGTTTTCGTCACAAATAGATATTTTAGATTCTATCCTGCTGTATCCCAACAAGATAATTATACCAAAGGCCACTGAATCTGTTTGCGTTCACAAACTCATCACAGCCCCTTGATGCTTACCATATGGAAATACTGATTTTTTTCTGAGACAAGGGCAGTCTGGAAAGCTGACTGACAGACAGATGGAACAGATTAATCTGAGATCCTATCCCAGGTCTCTTGCTGACTCGCTAGGAGACCCTGGGCAAGTATCAGCCTCTCTCCGGGATCAGGATCATCATGGGAATGAAGAGGATGGAGAGTGGAAGGAACTTGTTTACAGGGTCAGATCACCCAGTGTGAGGGATAAGCTCCATCTGTACAGAGGTGGTCAGTGTTTCAGTTCTTCTACTGTCATTGAAACACGCTGAGACCCAGAAAGACACTCAAATGTGTGTCTGAAATGCTCTGATGTACAAATCCATTTCATCATGTCTCAGTGCATCTAAGGGAAACTGGTGATATTTAATGACCTGATGCGGTTTTTGGACACAGGAATCATAGGGAAAGTCCCGTGGTGGGAGATGAAGGCAATTAGCCCCAGTGGACACTATTGTGGAGATGTGGTCTGCTGGGAGAGGAGAAAGGAGAAGGCAAAACAGAATTTTAGTGCTGTTAGAAGTTCATATTTCTAGACTGTGAGCCAATTGCTGGGTACGGATTGTCTCTATTTGCTTCTGAACTGTGCTTACCAAGCACTTAGTACAGTACTCTGCACACAGTAAGTGCTCAATAAATACGATTGAATGAATGAGTGAATGAATATTAGCAGAGGCACAGTTTTTGTCTAGTGGAAAGAGCATTGGTCTGGGTGCCAGAGGTCCTGGATTGTAAACCTAGCACTGCCACTTGCCTGTTGTGTGAGCACGGGCAAGTCACTAAACTTCTCTGTGCCTCAGTTTTCTCAACTGTAAAATGGGGATTCAATGCCTGTTCTCCCTCCTACTTAGACCGTGAATTCCATGTGGGGCTACTTGTGAGGAGCAGCGTGGCCCAGTGGGGAGCACATGGGACTGGGAGTCAGAGGACTCAGAGGCCATGTCCAAATCTGAGATTCTTATCTTCTCACTCAAACTCTGTCCACTCTCAGACTTCCCTGTCACTGCAGATGGCACCACCATCCTTCCCATCTCATAAGCCCGAGTCCTGTCAGTCACACCTTCACAACATCGCTCATATCTGCCCTTTCCTCTCCATGAAAACTGCTACCACATTAATACAATCACTTATTCTATATCGCCTAGATTACTGCATCAGCCTCCTTGCCGTCCTTCCAATCACCTGCCTCTCTCCACTCCAGTCCAGGTTTCACTGGGCTGCCTGGATCATCTTTCTACAGAAACGTTCAAGACATGTCACCCCCACTCCTCAAAAATCTCCAGTGGCTGCCTATCCATCTACTTATCAAACAAAAACTCCTCAACATTGGCTTTAAAATACTCCATCACCTAGCCTCCTCCTACTTCACCTGGCTTCTCTCATTCTACAACCCAGCCCACATACTTGGCTCCGCTGGTGCTAACCTTCTCAGTGTGCCTCAATCTCACCTGTCCCACCATCGACACCTGAACTACGTCCTAACTCTGGCCCGGAATGCCCTCCCTCCTCAAATGTGCCAGACAATTCTCTCCCCCCACTTCAAAGCCTTACTGAAAGCATATCTCCTTCAAAATGCCTTCCCAGACATAGTCCTACTTTTCCTCATCTCCCATTTCCTTCTGTGTTGCCCTAACTTTCTCCCTTTGCTCTTCCCCCTTCTCCCAGCCCCATAGCACTTATGTATATATCTGTAATTTTGTTTATTTGTATTGATGGCTGTTTATTTTTACTGATGTCTGTTTCCCCCCTTCTAGACCGTAAACTCATTGTCGGCAGGGATGGCCACTCTTAATTGTTGTATTGTACTTTCCCAAGCGCTTAGTACAGTGCTCTGCACACAGTAAATGCTTAATAAATATGAATGAATGAATTAATGAATGAATGAATGAATGAGTCAGAGGACCTGGATTTTAATCCCGGCTCCACCATTTGCCTGTGGAGTGATCTTGAGCTAATCAATTTTTCTCTGTGCCTTAGTTCCCTCATTTGTAAAATGGGAATTAAGACTGTATGCCCCATGTGGGACACGGACTAGGTCCAACCTGATGATCTTGTATTTACTCCAGCTCCTAGTACAATGTCAAGCACATGTAAATGCTTACCATCATCATCATCAATGGTATTTATTAAGCACTTACCATATGCAGAGCACTGTATTAAGTAGTTGGAATAGTTCAATGCAACATACTTGGTAGACACGTTCCCTGCCCACAACCTGCTTATAGCCTAGAGAGGGAGAGAGGCATTTGATGTAATTGCTGCTTCGGGGGAGAAGCAGCATGGCTCAGTGGAACGAGCACGGGCTTGGGAGTCAGAGGTCATGGGTTCGAATCCCAGCTCTGCCACTTGTCAGCTGTGTGATTTGGACAAGCCACTTAACTTCTCTGTGCCTCAGTTACCTCATCTGGAAAATGGAGATTAGGAATGTGAGTCCTTCGTGAGACAACCTGATCACTTTGTATCCCCCCAGTGCTTAGAACAGTGCTTTGCACATAGTAAGCGCTTAACAAATACCATTATTATCATTATTATAAGTAAATGATTCATAATGTTGACTGTAAAGACATGCACGTATTTGCCGTGGGGCTGAAGATGAGGTGAATATCATCTGTCAATACCACAAAAAAAGGGAACAGTGCCAACTTGATCAACTTTTGTATCTAACTCGGGACTTAGAACAGTGCTTGATAGGTGACAAGTGCTTAACAAATATTATTATTATTGTTATCATTGTTATTATCATAATCAATTCACATCTTTCAGAGCAGGGACAATAGCATCTTTGATTTGATGGTCCATGAAGGTGACTCCTAATCTCTCGAAGTCTAGCATCTTCAGCACTGGGTTGATCTGAAATGTCTGGACCCTCAAACATGAAGGCCACAGCCCTAGCTGACCTTCAGAACTCCCCTGGGAGTGGATCAGGCTCAAGGCCAGTGAGGGAAATGTGCTCCTGAGGAGACCAATACCCTTCTGTGTGCAGGACACAGAACTATGTACTTGGGAGAAGAAAATGCAACATAGTTGTTGACGTGCTCCTTTGCCACAATGAATCAATCTAGTAACGGTAT
Source organism: Tachyglossus aculeatus (assembly GCF_015852505.1). Taxonomy (NCBI): domain Eukaryota; kingdom Metazoa; phylum Chordata; class Mammalia; order Monotremata; family Tachyglossidae; genus Tachyglossus; species Tachyglossus aculeatus. The sequence continues at coordinate 2,879,604 of NW_024044837.1, forward strand.
TTATGGAGTGCTTACTTTGTACAGACCACTATACTAAGAGCTAGGGAGAGTACAACACAACAGAGTTAGTATATATGCTTCCTGCCCATAATTAATCAATCAATCAATGGTGTTTAATGAGTATTTACTCTGTGCAGGACACTGTACAAAGTGCTTGGGAGAATACAACGCAACTATATTATATATAATATATATCATATATATGTTATATATATATTATATATATAATATATACTATATATTATATATATATTATTATATATATATATTGATATGTATATATATATATATATAATGATGGTATTTGTTAAGCGCTTACTATGCGTCAAGCACTGTTCTAAGTGCTGGGGTAGATACAAGGTAATCAGGTTGACCCACGTGGAGCTTCCAGTGTTAATCCCCATTTTACAGATGAGGTAACTGAAGCCCAGAGAAGTTAAGTGACTTGCCTAAAGTCACACAGCTGACAGGTGGCAGAGCCAGGATTAGAACCCATGTCCTCTGACTCCCAACCTCTGCTCTTTCCACTAAGGCATATGTATTTATTCAATCGAATATATTGAGCTCTGTGTACAAAGCAATGTACTAAGCACTTGGGAAAGTGCAATACAAGAATAAACAAACAGATTCATTCAATCGCATCTTTTTCATTCATTCAATCATATTTATTGAGCACTTACTCTGGTGCAGAGCACTGTACCAACTGCTTAACTGATTCCCTGTCATTCATTCATTCAGTTGTATTTATTGAACAATTCCTGTGTGCAGAGCACTATACAAAGTGCTTGGAAAGTACAATTTGACAACAAATAGAGAAAATCCCTACCCAACAATGGCTCACAATCTAGAAGAGGGGTGACAGACAACAAAACAAAACAAGTAGACAGGCGTCAATAGCATCAGTATAAATAAATAGAATTATAGATATATACATATCCTTAATAAAATAAATAGAATAATGAATATGAACATATATAAACAAGCGTTGTGGGTTAGGGAGGGGGGTTCAGCAGAGCGAGAGAGTCAGAGCAGTGGGGAGGGGAGGAGGACCAGAGGAAAAGCAGGGCTCAGTCTGGGAAAGTCTCCTGGAGAAGGTGAGCTTTCAGTAGGCTTTGAAGGGGGGAAATGTGCTAGTTTGGTGCATGTGAGGTGGGAGGGCATTTCAGGCCAGAGGTAGGATATGGGCCAGGGGTCGATAGCGGGACAGGCAAGAATGAGGCACAGTGAGTTGGTTAGTGGCAGAGGAGCAGAGTGTGAGGGCTGGGCTGAAGAAGGAGAGAAGGGAGGTGGGGTAAGAGGGGGCAAGGTGATGGAGAACTTTGAAGCCAATAGTGAGAAGATTTTGCTATCCACAATGAGCTTACAATCTAGAGGTATGAGATAGACATTAATATAAATAAATTAATTACAGATATGGGCATAAGTGCTGTAAGGCTGGGAGGGGGGATGGACAAAGGAAAAACTTCAGGGCGATGCAGAAGGGAGTGGGAGAAGAGGAAAGGGAGGATTCGTCAAGGAAGGCCTCTTGAAGGAGATGTGCTCTCAATAGGGAATTGAAGGTGGGGAGAGTAATTTTCGGGTTTAAGGAGGGAAGACATTCCAGGCCAGAAGCAGGACGTGGGTGGGGGTTCGCCGATGCGATAGATGAGATGGGGTACAGTGAACAGGTTAGCATTAGAGGAGTGAAGTGAGCAGGTTGGATTGTAGCAGGTGAGTAGCAAGGTCAGGTAGGAGGCGGCAAGGTGATTGAGTGCTTTAAAGCCAATGGTGTGGAGTTTTCGTTTGATGTGGAGGTGAATGGGCAGCTACTGGAGTTTCTTGAGGAGTGGGGAAACATGTCTTGAACGTTTTTGTAGAAAAATGATCTGGTAATCGGAGTGGATTATGGACTCGGGTTGGGTGGACAGGAGGCTGGGAGGTCAACAAGGAGGTTTATGCAGTAATCCAAGAGGAATAGTATGAGTGATTGTATTAATGTGGTAGCAGTTTAAATGGAGGCGAAAGGACTGATTTTAATGATGTTATGAAGGTGGGACCGACAGGACTTAGTGATAGATTGAATATGTGGGTTGAAGGAGAGAGAGGGGTCAAGGATAACGTCAGGGTTATGGGCTTGTGAGACCAGAAGGATGGTGTTATCGTCTACAGTGATGGGAAAGTCAGGGAGAGAACAGGTTTTGGGAAGGACAGAGAGGAGTTCTGTTTTGGACATTCTAAACGTGAGGTGATGGGAGGACATCCAAGTAGAGATGTCTTGAAGGCAAGATGAAATGCGAACCTGCAGAGAGGGAGGGACATCAGGACTGGAGATGAAGATTTGGATGTCATCTGCTTAGAGGTGGAAGATGAAGCCATGGGAGCAAATTAGTTCTCCAAGGAGTGGGTGTAGGTGCAACAGCGTGAGGTACAGACTGACGTGGGGACAGATAGGAGGATGGGAGATCAGAGAGGAGGCTGATGCGGTAATCATCATCCTAATGATAGGATGAGAGATTGAACCAGCAAGGTAGTGGTTTGGATGGAGAGGAGAGGGAGGATCTTAGCGATGTTGCGGAGGTGAGAGCGGCAGTTTTAGGTGACGGATTGAATGTGAGGGGTGAACGAGAGAGAAGAGTCGAGAATGACACCAAGGTTGCGGGTTTGTGAGGCGGGAAGGATGGTAGTGCCGTTTACAGTGATGGGAAAGCCAGGGAGAGGGCAGGGTTTGGGAGGGAAGCTAAGGAGTTCAGTCTTGGACGTATTGAATTTTACATGGCGGGCAGACATCCAAATGGAGATGTCCTGAAGGCAGGAGGAGACACGAGCCTGAAGGGAGGGAGAGAGAGTAGGGGCAGAGATGTAGATTTGGGTGTCATCAGCGTAGAGATGATAGATGAAGCCGTGGGAGCGAATGAGTTCACCAAGGGAGTGAGCTAGCACTCCTCTGCCGCTAGCCTCCTCACTGTGCCTCGTTCTCACCTGTTCCACCGTCGACCCCTGGCCCACGTCCTCCCCCTTGGCCTGGAATGCCCTCCCTCCGCACATCCGCCAAGCTAGCTCTCTTCCTCCCTTCAAAGGCCTACTGAGAGCTCACCTCCTCCAGGAGGTATAGGAGGTATATTCCACAGGGTATAGATGAAGGGATTCAGCATGGGGGCCAAGGACGTGTTGACCACCGCCACCCCTTTGGTCAGTTCCACCCTTTCTTTGGCAGACGGTTTGGTATACATAAAGATGCAGCTGCCGTATATGATGGAGATCACGACTATGTGGGAGGAGCAGGTGGAAAAGACCTTTCTCCTCTGTGTGGAGGGAAGTCTCAGAATAGCACGTGTGATGGCCATGAAGGACGCGGTCTCTAATGCTAGGATGAGCAGGAATGTCCCCACGGCAGCGTGGTTCAGTGGAAAGAGCCCGAACTTTGGAGTCTGAGTTCACGGGTTCAAATCCCGGCCCTGCTAGTTGTCAGCTGTGTGACTTAGGACAAGTCACTTAACTTATCTGTGCCTCAGTTGCCTCGTCTGTAAAATGGGGATTAAGACTGTGAGCCCCGCGTGGGACAGCCTGATCACTTTGTTACCTCCCCAGCGCTTACAGCAGTGCTTCGCACATAGCGAGCGCTTAATAAATGCCATTATGAAAAAAAGACAAGAGCCTTCAGCTGCAGGAACGAGGTGTCTGAGCACGAGAGCAGGAACAGAGGAGAGATATCACAGAAGAAGTGGTCAGTGGTTACAGAGCCACAGAAGTACAGTTGTAGACCAAAGATGACCAGAGAAAAGATGACCATGAACCCAGTCAGACAGGAGCAAAGGACCAGCGGGATGCTGACTCTTGGGCTCATGAGAGTTGTGTAGTTCAGCGATCGGCAGATGGTGACATAACGGTCGGAAGACAAGATGGCCAGGAGGAAGAACTCAGTCGCCCCCAGCAGGATGAATAAAAATAGCTGAGTTGCAAAACAGTTGTAGGAAATGGTCCTGTCCCGGGTGACAATGGGGGCCAGAAATCTGGGAATGCAGGTGGACGTGAATCAGATCTCCAGGAAGGAGAAGCAGTGCAGGAAGAAGTACATGGGGGTGTGTAGGCGGAAGTCCATCATGGTGAAGGTGACGATGGTCAGGTTGCCGGTGATGCTCAGTACGTAGGTGACAGACATGTAGAGGGGAATCGCCGCATGTAAATTAGGGTCAGCCGTGAGCCCCAGTAGGATGAAGTTAGTGACTGGTATGTGGCTCCTCATGGTTGACCAGTGAATCCTGTTGGCTAACGCCCAGAGGACCATCAGTCTGATTTCCTGGAGGAGGATGGAGGGCTGTTTCTCCTCTCCCTCTGGGTAGGGACAGCTCCAGATATGCCCAGGCTCCTCCACTGCAGGCCGGGTGCATGGGATCTTGGGCATGGCAGGGTCAGGACGCATTCCTTGGGATGGCTTCATGGGTTTATGGCTGACAACTCCACGCGGGACAACAAATGAATGATGGTCCCAGTGGCGATCCTTAGGTTTCAGCACCCGGAACCTGTGTGAAGGTCGGGAATAGAGATAATACTTGGAATGGAGATCGTATTTACAGAGCATCCACTGGGAGCAGGACACTGTTCTAATCTCTCCTGAAAATACACACAAAGGTAGGCAGGCAAAGGTAAACGTATTTCCCGGTAGTATGGTCAAAATACGAATTTGAATAGCATGTACACATGATTGCTGAGAATGGGTGCAGATGCCCCCTGGACAATGGATGTGTAAATGCCTCGTGTAAATGTGACTGGGCAGAAAGTGCCTTTTGACCGATTCATGAATGTCAAGATTTCAACACATTATATGCACCCAACTAATCAACTACCAATGCATGAGGAACTGAGTACGTCAGGAGTCTTGAGGAAGGATGTGAACTTGGGACCATGAGCATAGGGCCCAGTGAGTGTTAAGGAGCTCATAGCCCAGCCATTCCCTGGACATGCTGGCAGAAAAAAAGTAGAAGACCCTTAGGAGATGAGATCGGAATGTCTGTCTTGAGTGAATAAAAACTTAGGTTTCTGTCAATTCATCAGTCGCATATATTGCTCTCTTATTGTGTGCAGGGTGCTGTACTAAGAGCTTGGTAGAATACAATACAACAATGTAACATACATATTCCCTGTCCACAACGAGTTTACAGTCTAGAGGGTGAGACAGATATTAATGCAAATAAATTAATTACGGATATGTATATAGGTGCTGTGGGCTGGGGCGGGGGAGGTGGTGTTGATGGTGCTGAATGTAGGCAGTCAGTCAGAGCGATATAAAAAGGAGTGGGAAGAGAGGAAGTCAAGTCCTAGCTATGTGCCAAGCACTTTATAAAGCGCTGGGGGCATATAGAAGATAATTAGGTCCCAAATGGGACTCACAATCTAAGTAAGAGGGAGAACAAGTATTGAATCCCCAGTTTCCAGATGAGGAAACTGACGCAGAGAATTTAAATGATTGGACCAAGGTTAAAAGCCTGGTAAATCGCGACGCCGGGATTAGAACGTAGGGAGTCTTAATCCCAGGCCGTCTTTTTTCGGTAGGCGGCACTGCTTTGAAGATTAGAGGATCTGGACACAGGAAGCTAGTGGAGTGCTCAGAGACTAGCCAGCCACCAGGGAGCCTCTCTGGATCAAAGGGATCCTGCTTGGATCAGAAAGAATGACAAAGGGCAGACTGTGGATAAACTTCTGGGGGGGGGGGGGTGTTTGTGTGTGTGTGTGTGTGTGTGTGTGTGTGCGCGCTATGCATTTGTTTCTCCCAGAGGTCTTTCCCTATTCAGCTCCCTCTTCCTTCTGCATCACTTATACACTTGAATCTTTACCTTTAAAGCACTTGGTCCTCACCCCAGCTTCAGTTCTACAGTACATATCTGTCATTTACTTATGGATTTATATTTACGTTTGTTTCTTCCTTTATATTGTAAGGATATACAATATATATAAAGAGTCTACCAACTCTTTAGTACTCTCCCAAGCGTTATTTAAGTTCTCTGCACACATTTAGCCCTCAATAAATACCATTGATTAATTGATTGATTTTCTGATAATTACCAGTACTGAACTCCAGGAAAGGGTCTCAGGCTCCAGGAATTCTGGATTGGAGGGAAGGTGGACGCAGTATTCCACCGATTGATGCTCTGAAATCCACAATGTGTAAGGAAAGCCCTGAGAGATACTCACTTCCGGAGGACTTCGCCCTGATTCTGAAGGTCACCCCAAACGCCTGTCATGGCCTGGGGCTGGGGTAGTGGTGCTGAGATAACGACATGTCTGTATAGAATTTCCCACCTGCTCCGTGGCTCCGTGCTGACGGGCACCTGCTCAGAACCTTCTCCCTTCCTCGCCCTCCCATCACCATTGGACACGTGATCCATCCACTCCCAACGAAGTCAAGGTTTCCGTGTACTGTAGGAAGCAGGAGGAAAGGAAGGCATCCAGTGTTCTCTGTTCACGGCAGTGGAGATAATCTGGTCCCCTGGTTCAGAAGATGGGCTTCCCTACCTACTGCAGGAGCAAGAGTGGGGTTTTATTTTCTTCGGTTCCTGATGGGCCCAAGGGGACCAACTGTAAGAACAGTGAAAGTCAGGAGGCACAAATGGATTGAGGTTGCTGTGGTGGATTTGGCTGTGAAACTTTAATACCCGGATTGGGGCTGCAGATTTGGGGTGGGGCACAGCTTCAGTCATTCCAAACCAAGTGATCAAGAGGAGAGCAAGTGAGGTGGAGCAATGGAGATCTCTTTTCTACAAATGGTGGTTAGGCCCAGGGTGGTTGAGTCTCTCTTGGGGATGGAACCTACTCTCATTTAGTCCATTAATCATATACTTTGAGTCAATAGCTGGGAAGCATTGTGGTCTAGTAGAAAAGAACATGGACCTGGAAGTCAGAGAGCCTGAGTTCTACTCTCGAGACGGCCATTTACCTGCCACAAGTTCTCTGAGCCTCGGTTCTCCTGTTCTCCTGTTCTCCCTACTACGTAGAGTGTGAACCCCATGCAGAACAAGGACTGGGTCCAACCTGATTATTTTCTACCCACTCCAGCACTTAGAATAGTGTTTGACACATACTAAGTGCTTAACAAATATCATAAAGTGGGGCGTAATACGGATGCCTCCCTCCTACTCAGACTGTTCCCCATGTGGGGCAGGGACCATTTCCATTCTGATTATTTTGTATCTGTCCCAGTGCTCATAACAGTTCTTGGCACATAATAGAAATGTACCATAAAATAATAGACATAGCCCCTGCCTTCAAAACGTTTACCGTCTATTGGGGGATTTCCTTCTTTGATTCCCAGGGTCCTGCCACCCCTCCTGTGCTAATGGAATTCAGAGCTGGCTCATGGAAATGAAAGGATGTGTTGAAACCCCGCCCATGTAAGCTGCCCGTTCTCGGTACTTGGACCGTCTGCCATGTGCTGAGACTTCCTGGGAAGGTGTGGAATAAGGTCCCTGACTAGGAGCTAAAGGTTGAATCTGTGTTAATAATGATAATGATGGTGTTCTCTACATAACACCCCTCTGGGAGAGGTAGAACCCTTCAGTTCCTCTCTCCTTCTCTTCCTCCCTCCCTTCCCATATAGGTCCTCCATTGCCTACCACCTATACTGGAGTGAAGCTCTCCCTACCCAGGCTTTTTGTCTATTTCCCCTCCTCAGCTCTTTCTTCCTTAACCTCTATGTTCTATACCCTCTTATGTGATAAGGAAACAGAAAGGAGCTAAGGTATCTCTGTCTATCAAGTGGAAAGGAAGCGGGATCCCTTTTCTCTTTTCCCTGTGGAGGAGAAGACACAGGAGGCATTTGTGGTTATGATGATAACTTGGGAGGTTCAGGTTCAAAATGGGGAAAACTCTTTTCCAAGGCAGTTATAGCTGCAGCTCTAGCTCTGAGTCTCCCGCTCCCTGGGAAGCTTCTGCCCGACAGTTTGTGAACACGACTCCTAGCCCTCAGCCCCTCAGACACTCCACTCCTCCACTTCCTTCTGCACGGGGTGCCACGGGCCTCCGTTCAATCAGGTCCGGACAGACACAGGGCCCCCGACTGAGAGATTCAGACACACCCCTTTCCTCCTACCGGGGGTCCCCCAGATCGACGCTTCCAGGTCCACTTCTTCCCAGAATACCCGCTCAGTGGTTGTGGGCTGGAGGTGACAGCTGGCACTTTTATTCATTTTTTGGGAGCTCGGGTTGACGAGTGCCTTGACAGAAAGTCGCCACGGAGGTTACTAGTGTCCTGTCCCCTGCCTGCAGCTCGCGTGGTAGCATATGTTTCTCATGGGCTGCCCTGAGCTGCCCCTTTTTGTGGGAGCCCGGGTTATGTGCTGACCAAGCATCAATCAATAAATCTAGTCCCCTTTGCCTAGGGCCTCCAGAAGAGAGCTGGGATCCGTCCCTCTACTTGGTATCATTTTCCACAAAAACGACAAGAATGGCAGATCAGCTTCAACCAAGCGTCTGGTAACGTTTTCTTGAGTTCCATGCTTTTTGTGGTCTCCCCAAAAGCTCAGCCTCCTTTTAGGACCTCTGCTCTTGTATCGAGATACTCTGCTCCCCCAGTACTAAATGAGATGCTAGGCCTATCATTTAATCAATCAATCAAGTCAATCAGTCACTCCGTTGGTCAATCAATGGCGTTTATTGTACAGCTAAGGAATGCAAAGCAATCCATCTATCAATCTGATAGCATTTGAAAAATATTTTTAATGGTGTTTGCTAAACACTTACTATGTGATAGACGCTATACTAAGTGCTGGAGTACATACAAGCTAATCAGCCCCATGTAGGGTTCACAGTCTTAATCCCATTTTGCAGATGAGGTACCTGAGGCATAGAGAAATTAAGTAATTTACCCAAGGTCACACAGTCTACAAATGTCAGAGCTGGGACTAAAGCCCAAATCCACTGATTCCCCGTCCCTGTACTGTCCACTAGGCCATGCTTACTGAGTGTTAATCAATCCATCCATCAATCAAATGGAATCTATAGACAGCCTTCTAAGTCTTAGGCACTATATGGAGTTCTTGGGAAAAGACAAGTAAAGAAGTAAGAGAAGGTCCCTGCCATCCTGTTTCCAATAGAATGGGGGAGACTGATAAGTATGATTTCCAAAGAGTGGGAGCCACTATAAGAACAAGGATCAGATAAGGAGCAGAACAAATGGGACAGATTGGAATATCAGCCAAAATCATATTAAATCACTAAAATTACAATTTAACATATTCATTTATGTAAATGCTGAGGATGGATGTTAGGAGGTAGGAAAGAGAGCGGGAGTGTGGGAGGGTGTTAGAGGAAGGGGTTGAGAGGTGCTCAACCTTTGGTTTGCCCTCTCCGTGATAACCAGTGACCTCATTGCTACAGGAGCAAGGACTAACAATAACAAGAATAATGATAATAATGGTACTTGTTAAGTGTTTATTATATGCCTTGTACTGCTGTATGCTCTGGGGTATATAAAAGTTACTCAGGCTGGACACAGTAATTTAGCTGAGACACAGAGGGAGATTTGCAAAAAAACGCACTGTATCTGGGGTTGGTTATTGGTTTCGACACCGACCCGTTGAGTCAACCTAGGAATGTTCTTATTATGCAGAAGAAAAGGCTAAACTCTCCACTGAGTGGACCAGGGAGGAGGGCTGAGGTGGCAGGGGGACCTGGCTAGGGGAGGGATTTCCAGGAGGGTGGGTGTGGAGGTGCACAGATGGGTGGAAAACAGCAAGGTTGTGGTTGTCAGGAAGCAGATGAAGCCTTAGGCTAATGTACAGGCACCGAGTCTCTGTAATCGACCTTTTGCGACTCCTACAGATTTTCCTGTGGCATTTTCTTGCAGGTGAGCCCTCGGTTCCTGGAGGGAAACACAATCCGGTGCACCAGGGCCCTGAATGCCTGCTTGACCTGCTCGTTCCGCAGGGTATAAATGAAGGGATTCAGCATGGGGGCCACAGAATTGGTGAGCACCGCCACCCCCTTTGTCAATTCCACCCTTTCCTTGGCGGACGGTTTGATGTACATGAAGATGCAACTGCCATATGTGATGGAGATCACAACCATGTGGGAAGAGCAGGTGGAAAAGGCCTTTCTCCTCTACTGGGCAGAGGGCAGCCTCAGGATGGCACGGACGATGGCCACGTAGGACGCAGTCATTAACACTAAGGTAACTAGGAGCGTCCCCAAGGACGAGAGGAAAGCCATGAGCTCCAGGAAGCGCGTGTTTGTGCAGGAAAGCCCCAACATTGGGGAGAAATCACACTGGAGTCGCAGAAGTCTAGCCGGGTGGCCATCACAGCCGGTGGGAACACGATCAGATAACTGGAGAGAAAAGAGCAGAGGACCAGCAGGGAGCATACGCCCCGGCTCATGACTGTCGTGCAGTGCAGGGGCCGGCAGATGGCAACATAGTGGTCATAGGACATGGCAGCCGGGAGGAGGAACTCCGTCACCGCCAGGAGGATGGTGAAGAACAGCTGAGTGAAGCAGTTGAAAAGGAAATGGTTCTGTCTTCGGTGACGATGGTGAACAGGAATCTGGGAATGCAAGCGGATGTGAAGGCGATCTCCAGCAAGGAGAAACTGCGCAGGAAGAAGTACATAGCGGTGCGGAGTCGGGAGTCCAGCAGGGTTAGAGTGACGATGGTAGGGTTTCCGGCGATGTTCACTGCATAGGTGAGAAAGCAGACGAGGAAGATCAGAGCCTGCAGTTGAGGGTCATCTGTGAACCACATGAGGATGAACTCTGTCACCACCGTGCCATTTCCCATGACTGGGTGGTGGAGTCAGCCAAATCTGCAGAAGCAATGGGAGAGATGGGGGAGCTGAAGGCAGGTACAGGAACAGCCTAAGACGGGAAGAAGAGCCCATGGACCAACCAACAAGCGATTCTCCCTCACCTAGACTGTCAGTGGTTCAGGCTCCCATTACCACACGACCCAACCATGCATACTGTGCTTAGTACAGTGCTAGGCGCTTAGTACAGTGCTCCGCGCGCAGTGCGCTCAATAAATACGATTGAATGAATACTGTGCTCAGAACGGGTTTGGTCCCCAGGTCCACTCCAGCCGATACACCGAAGTCTCTTGGACACCCGTTTCTCTTGGACACCCTAGAAGAGATACAACTCTCCTCTATTTCAGCTCTCCATCCCTGGTCCTTTCCCTGCCCAGTGTACATTTGATCCCACTGACCTCTGAAAGCTACCCGTTCTTCTGGCAGCCTCGTTCTCTCTGGCTCCCACCTCTCAGTATATTTCTCACTCTTTCTACTACCTCCTTCTGCCCTTCTGTCTGCGTCTGCCAGGATCTCTTAGTAACTTTCAGCGGCCATGATTTATATAGCCTGGAGCGGGGGAGGGGGGCCTCTAGGAAAAGGGGCCAGAAAAGTGAACCACTACCTTCCATTACCTCTCTCCTCTTTCCTCCTCCTCCTTCTCTTTTCATTCTTCTCCTTTCTTATTTACCACCTCCTCTTCTTTCTCATTTTACTCCTCTCATTACACTTCCTCCTCTACCTTCGCTTCCTTTTTCTTCCTACTTCTCTTCCTCCTATTTCTTCTCCTCTAACGTCTTGTTCTCCTCTTTTCCCTCGCCTTCTTCCTCCCATTATACCTCTTCTTCCTCTTCCTCCCTTCTTCTTTATTCTTTATTCTCTCTTCCCCCTCCTCCTGCTGTTCCTGGTCATACACCGTCTCCACTTCTCTGGTGTCCTTTTCTATTTAGCAGCAGTTATACGCCATTCAGGAATTATCCTGTGCAATGGATGAATCAGTTACAGCATTAACAAAGCACTCCCTATATGCTAAGCAGCTCCTGAGGTACTGAGGTAGATTCGAATGGTCAGATCGGACTCAATTTCTGTCCCTCAGAAGGCTCACAGTGTATCTTATCTTCATTTTATAGTGGACGAAGCTGAGGTTCAGAGTGGTGAAGTGTTTGCCCAGGGTCCCCCTATAAGCCAGAGGGAGAATATTGACTAGAAGCCAGGCCTCCTGACTCCCAGGGTCGTGCTGTTTTCACTAGGTTGCTCAGCCTCCTGCCGAAGAGTAAAGACAGCCCCATCACTGGCAAGATATGACGACTGACCTGACCGGACAACTTCTCTAACAGGGAGCACAGGATCTCCAGGGTGGGGGTAAGATCTTCCTCCTGTTCCATGTGGAATGAATTCGTCTCAGGAGACGCTCCCTACCCCTGTTCGGGGAGATGCCCATGGCTTCTGCTCACTAGCTTTACTCAGGCTGTGATGGTCTGCCCTGGGCCAGGAGATATGAAGAGGACTCATTAATTTAGGGATCACAGCTTGGGGCTAGGTTCTGGGAGACCTGGGCTTTCATTCCAATTCTGCCTCTGGCCTGCTGCATTACCTTGAAGAAGCACGTTCACTTCTCTGGGTCTCCATTTTCTCCTCTGTAAAATGGGGATAAGGTTTGGAGGCCCGCCTGCGTCCTGAACTGTGTCCAATAGCATAACCATGCATCTATCCAAGCGCTCAACAAACAGTAAGTGCTTACTAAAAGCCATAACAACAACGGCAACAGTCACTGAAATACAAATAATGATGATGATAAAAATAATAATGCTAATTCCTGTCCATTGTCATCCTGATTAATGGATAAAATGCGTGGGCGGGTCCTAGAGACAGGAGGGCGCAAGAGCCAGATCCCATGAGCTCCACATACACTTTCAGGGAGAGGATGATGAAGGGGGAAGAACAGGGAGGAGAACAGGGACTGACTCACTTTCCCGAGGATCAGGTTCCTGATGGCGCCACTCAGAAGGTGAAACCAGAAGACCGCACTCCGTCCCACTCGAAGCCGGCGTGCTGTTGCTGCACCAGAGGAGGAGAGGGTCTTAACCAGGGAACATTCTCTAACCTCTTCAAATCTTGTCCTCCATCTTACAGCCAGCCGCCTCCTTCTGGGTCCTCGGCAAGCAGACCCTCTCTTGAGGCCCCCGCCCCATGCCATCTGAAGGTCAGCATCCCTCCCTTCGTCCTCACCAAACGTCCAAGAGCAGATCCTATCCAGAACCCAGAGAGACAGACCCTACCCCAGGTGACCTTCCCATACTGCAGCCTCTTGGGGAACGCGAAAGGCTCCCAGAGATCACAGAAAGGAGGTCCCTTCCCTCCTCCAGCAACGGAGCAAGGAGTAGAAATGGGGCAAAGCATTGCACTAAGCACTGCGAAAATTACCCAGGGGAGAATTACACGGTCTCTGGAAGGCTCCCCATCTAAGCATAACTGGGCAGAGGGCTGGAGACGGAAACATAAAGGCAACGACAAATAAGACAAGAGTAACAGGGGACGGTAGCCAGAGGAGTCGTTTCGCCTCCTCATGGTCCGGATTCGAACAGCCAAAGCCACTGACCCCAGGTCCCCGTGCGGGGAGGTAGGTGACTCTTACGACCAACGTGTCAGGAACCAGGATGGTTTTATCCACTCTGTTCGCGAAGAGCTCCGTGGACCGGTGCCAGGAGTTAGGAGCAGTAATGGGCTTAACCCGTTCCCCGCTGTGGCAGCCAGTGGAGATCGGAGCCCTGGAGAACGGGGCCGCGGGGGAATTCGGAGGGCAGGGCCAGGAGCTCAGCGCACACAGGTGAAGAGGGGATTGCAGGGACGCAGCCTGCAGAACGTGGATGAGTTCTTCCTTGGATAGGGACAGTTACACCGGTCTTGGCCTGGGGGAGTGGAGAGGCTCACCCACCAACCCGGTGCTGTCCCACCCTAAAACAGGGCCTTCTGGCTGGGCACCGCTTTCTGGCTTCAGCCATTTGTTTCTGTACAGTGCTCTCTACACAGTAAGCGCTCAATAAATATGATTGAAGGAACGAATTTGCACCTGGATTCCAGCTGTTAATATCAGCACTGGTCTCACCCAGGAACCACCCCCGGGGTTTCACAGCCACTAGTTCTTTCCCAAACCCTTTCCAGGACGAAAGCACATAGTCCCAATCCATCAGTAGCATTACCTCTATACAGACCTCCGTGCTAAACGCTGAGAAAATACAAACAACCCAAAAAGCAAACAAAAAGACCACAGTAGAAGTAGGAGACAAGGAATTTACAATCTAGCCAGGAAACAGACCCAAAATGAATTGTGGATAAAATAGGAAGGTATATTTATTGGAATGTAAGGGCCTAAATAGAAGATCTCATACTGTAGTAGTAGTGGTAGTTATGAGCTTCTCCAGAGAAATGTGAACTGTACTATTCCTTACCCAATTAATCAGCCAATCAGTGGTATTTACTGAGTGCTTACTGAGAAGTACTAAATTATTGAGATACTAAAATAGAATAAACAAACACATCCCCTCTCCTCAAGAATATTGCCGTCTAATGAGAGAGAAAAGTATGAGAAAAATGAGAAGTAGCATGTCCTAAAGGAAACAGCACAGGCCTGGACGTCCCAGCACCCAGGTTCTAATCCCGGCTCTGCCACTTCTCTGTTATGCAACCGTGTGTCACAACTTTTCTCTGCCTCACTTTCCTTAGCTGTTCATTGGGGATTCAATACCTGTTCTACCTCGAATTTAGACTGGGCGCTTAGTTTAGAACAAGGACTGCAACCGACATGATGGTCTTGTACTTACCCTATTGTTTGGTACAGTGTTTGGCACCCAGAAAGCAATGAACAAATGCAACAACAATAACAATGATAATAGCAATAATAATAATTTACCTCTAGAATGACGAGATTAAATACTAGAATGCACAGTTGAATAAAGACGAATGCATAGTGCTGAAAATGGGTTTAAATAAGGTCATCTGTGCTAGAATTGGCTCAATTTAAGATGGAGGGAGATTAACTGGGAGAGATTAAATTGAAATGCTATGGGTTGTTGGAATTCAATGAGTGCTGAGGTGGTAGTTGGAAGCGTGAGACCTAAGTTAAAAAAACTTAAATTGGGAAGAACTCCTGGAGGAAGAGGTATTTCAGAAGGGCTTTTTAAGACAGAGAATTGTGGTCTGACAAGTATGAAATGTGAGGGAGCTCAAGGCAGGAGAAAGGGCATGGAGCCAGGGGAAGGAGAGAAAACACCACACATCACGTTGCACGTGTAGTACTCCATAGGCCTCGGCACCGACCTGCAAAGCAAACCTCGGAACGTCTCTATCACATGGAGGGAAAGGGCAACATTCCCTTCTGAATGGTCGAGGGTTCTGGTTCGAGGGCTAGGGTAGCAGGGAGACCTGGACAGCGAAGGGTTTTCCAGGAGGAAGGGTGTGGGGATGCACAGGGGGCTGGAGAATATCCAGGTCTTGTTTGTCGGACAGCAGATGAAGCATTAGGCTAACGTACAGAGGCCGAGTCTCTGTCGTTGACATTTTGCGACTCCTGCAAATTTTTCCATCGTATTGTATCACAAATAAGCCCTCACTTCCTGGAGGATAGCCTAATCCTCAGCACCAGGGCCCTGAAGTTCTGCTTGACCTCTCGTTTCCGCAGGGTGAAGGTGTTCAGCATGGGGGGAATGGAAATAGTGAACAACGCTACCCGTTGATCAGTTCCACCCTGTCCTTGGTGGACAGTTTGATGTGCATGCAGATGCAACTGCCATATGTGATGGAGACGACGTCCATGTGGGAGAGCAGGTGGAAAAGGCCTTTTTCCTCTGCTGAGCAGAGGACAATTTCAAGATGGTGTGGACTATAGCCGTGTAGGATGCGGTCATTAGTGCCAGGGTGACCAGGTGTGTCCCGAAAGACTGAAGGAAAGCCATCAGCTCCAGGAAGCGTGTGTCTGTGCACGAGAGCCCAATAACTGGGGAACAATCGCAGCTGAAGTGGTTGAGGATGTTGGAGTCGCAGACGTCTAGCCAGGGTACCATCACAACCGGTGGGAATACGATCTGATAACTGGGGAGAAAAGAACAGAGGACAAGAAGGGTGCAGACGACCCGGCCCGTGACTGTCGTGTAGTGCAGGGGCCGGCAGAGTGCGACGTAGCGGTCGTGGGACCTGGTGGCTAGAAAGAAGAACTCCGCCATCCACAGGAAGAAGATGAAGAAGAGCTAAGTGAAGCAGCTGGAAAAGGAAATGGTTCTGTCTCCGGTGACGGTGGTGACCAGGAACCTGGGAATGAAGGCAGATGTGAAGGCAATCTCCAGCAAGGAGAAAATGCGCAGGAAGAAGTACATGGGGGTGCAAAGGCGGGAGTCCAGGAGGGTGAGGGTGACGATGATCTTGTTGCCGGTGACGCTTAATGTTTAGGTGAGGAAGAGCACGAGGAAGATCAGACCTTGCAGATGGGGGTCATCTGTGAGCCCCTCGAGAATGAACTCTGTCAGCCCCATGCCATTTTCTATGGTTGAATGGTGGCGTCAGCCGAACCTGCAGGAGCAATGGGAGAGATTGGGGAGCCGAGAGCAGGTGCAAGAACAGCCTAAGACGGAGAGAATAGTTCGTGGACCAAACAACGAGTGATTCCCCCTCCCCTGGACGGTCAGTGGTTCAGGCTCTTGCTGCTGCACAACGAAACTATATATGCTTTGGTCATAGGGGGCATGTAAAAGTTCCCCCGATTCTGTTCCAGGAGATCCATCGGACTTTCCTAGTTGCTGATTCTTTGCCCACGGTATGGATGAGCCTACCCTCCCCTGAAAGCTCCCGGTTCCTCTGGCAACGAGGATCTCTGTGGCTCCAACCTCTTTGTTTATTCTTCGTTCTTTCTACTGCCTGCTTCTTCTCTTCTGTCTCCTCCTGCCTGGCTGAGGTAATCATATACGGTAGCCCTGATCCATGAAGCCTAGAGGGGCCTCTAGGAAGCGGGACCAGAGATGTGGTCCACTACCTGCCATTACCTCCCTCCAGCCTCCCCTTTCTCCACCTCCTCCTTCTCCTCCTCCCAAATCTACATCTCCAGCCCATATCCCTCTCCCTCTCTGCAGTCTCATATTTCCGCCTGCCTTCAAGACATGTCTTCTTGGATGTCGCACCATCACTTCAAACATGTCTAATACAGAATTCCTTATCTTCCCACCCAAATCCTGTTCTTCCTCCGACTTTCCCATCACTGTAGACAGCACCACCATCCTTCCTGTCTCACAAGCCCATAACTTTGGCGTTAGCTTTGACTCATCACTTTCACTAAATCCATACATTAAATCCATCATTAAATCGTTTCGGTTCGACGTTCACAACATCGCTAAAATCCGCCCTTTTCTCTCCATCCAAACTGCTGGAACATTAGTCCAAGCACATAGCCTATCCCGCCTTGATTATTGTATCAGCCTCCTTACTGACCTTCCTGCTTCCTCTTCCCACTTCGGTTCATGCTTTACTCTGCCACCCAGTTCATTCTTCTACAAAAATGCCCAGTCCGTGTTTTGCTACTCCTCAAGAACCGCCAACAGTTGCCCATCCACCTCCGCATCAAACAGAATATCCTGACCATCAGTTTTAAAGCACTCAATCATTTTGCCCTCTCCCACCTCCCATCATTACTCTCCTTCTACCACAGCCCTCACCCGTGGCTCCTCTAATGTTGTCCTTCTCACTGTACCTTCTCACCGTCAATCTCTCGCCCATATCCTGCCTCTATCTGTAGTGCCCTCCCTCTTCGGATAACAGGCAAATTTTCTCACCGCTTTTAAAGCCTTATTGAAGGCACATCTCCTCTAAGAGGCCCTCCATTCCCCTTCTCCCACTCCATTCTGCGTCTCCCTGACTTACTCCCTTTATTCATCCTCCATCACAGTCCCACAGCATTTGTGTACATATCTGTAATTTTATTTATTTATATTGTCTGTTTCCTCCTTTATAGTGTGAGCTCGATGTGGGCAGGGAACGTGTCTTATTTTGTTATATTGTACTTTCCCAAGCACTTAGTATGGTGATCTACAGACAGTAATTGCTCAATAAATACCATTGACTGCCTGACTGACTCTTCCTCCTCTCATTATATCTCTTCCTCTTTTACCTCCTCTTCCTCATTCTTCTCCTTCTCCAGCTCCTCTTCTTCTTTCTTCTCCTTTGACTTCTCGTTATTCTCTTCCCCCTCACCTTCTTCTTCTTCCTCCCTTTTTCTGTATTCCCTATCCCCCCTTCCTCTTCTCCTTCCTGCTCCTACTCCTGGTCATACTCCTTCTTCTCCAATTCTCTGGTGCTCTTTCATATTGGGAGGTGGTGATACACGATCCATTAATTATCCTGGGTAAGTGATGAATCAATTACAGGGTTAACAAAGTGAGCCCTAAGTGCCAGGCTGCACCCGAAGTAGTGAATTAGATTCAAAATGGTCAGATCAGACCCAATTTCTATCCTTCGGGGGGCTCACAGTCTATCTTATCCCCAAAGTATAGAGGAGGAAGCTGAGGCTCAGAGTGATGAAGTTTTCACTCAGGGTTAGACAATAAACCAGAGGGAGAGTTGGGACTAGAAGCCAGGCGGGACTCCCAATCCCGTGCCCTTTTTACTAAATTGTTCTGTCTCCTACCTGAGAGTGAAGACGATCTAACAAAGGCAAGAATTGATGGCTGACCGCATTGGGCAACTCTGCTAACAGGGGACCCGAGGTCTCCTGGGGAAGGGTAAGGTCTTTTTCCTTTAACATGTGGAATAACAAAGCCAGGATAGCCCCCCAACCCCCTGTTTGGGGAGATGCCAGTAGCTCACTTTCACTTGCCTTACCCAGGCCAATGGACCCCTGTGCTGGACTGAAAGACATGAAGGAGTTTGGGTAACTTAGGAGTCAGAACATAGGACTGGCTTCTTATTCTAGATCTGCCCATTGATTACTGTGTGACCTTGGAGAAATCCTTTCGCCTCTCTGGGCCTGTGTTTTCTCCTCTGTAAAATGGGGATGATTTTTGAGTCCAGTGTGGGACAGGGACTGTATCTGATTTGAGAGCCATTCATCCACCCAAGCGTTCAGTAATTGCCATAACAACAACACCAACAACTACATCTAGCGCAACAACAATGATAATAATGATAGTAATAAATGATATTGACCATTCATGCCCAGTGTCGTCCCTCATAATAAGAAAATACCTGTGAGGGTTTCGGGGTAGACAAAGTCACACGGGTCAGCTCATATGAGCTCCATATACGCTTTGAAGATGAAGAGGATGAAAGCAGGATAAGAGCAGGGGCAGACTCACTTTCACGCGATCAGGTCCCTGATGATGACCCTCAGAAAGTGAAGGCTGTGCTCTGCCCCACTTGAATCACGCGTGCTGATGCTGCACCAGAGGAGGGGAGGGGACGGACCAGGGAGCACTTTCCAACCTTGCCACATCCAGGCCTTCACCCTCTGACCCCCCGGTCCGTCCCTGTGGATCGTCGTTAAGTAGACCCTCTCTTGGGGGTCCACCCCAGGCCAGCTGGTCAGCTCCCCGCCCTTTGTCCCCATGGCGCTCCCGAGACCAGATCACAACCAGATCCCAGAGTTACAGGGCCCACCCCAAATGACCTTCCCACGCTCCGGGCCCTCGGGCAGTGAGAAAGAGTCTTAGAGATCACATAGAGGAGGTCCCCTCCCTCTTCCAGCACCGGAACAAGGAGCTGCAATAGCGACTAGCACTGCAGAGAACACTGGAAAAATTGCCCAAGGGAGAATTAAATACGGTCCCTGGAAGTCTCCCTATCTAAGCATAATTGAGCAGAGGGATGACGATGGAAATATAAACGCAATGACAAATAAGACAAGAGAAACAGGGGACGGTGGCCAGAGGAGATGTTTCAGGCTCCTTGTGCCCCGGATTCCAATAGCCACAGCCACAGACCAGGTTCTCCGTGTGGGGAGGTGGGTGACACTGAAGGCTGGCGTGTCAGGAGCCAGCCAGGCTTTTATCCGTTCTGTTTGTGATCAGCTCCTAGGACCGGGGCCAGGAGTCACAGTCGGGCCGCGGGGAGCAGCGCTCAGGATCACTATGAATCTACACCGTTATGGTGGTGGCCAGTGGAGACTGGGGCCCATGAAGAATGGTGTCAGGATGACCGAAGAGGGATGGGTCGGGGGCTCAGCACTCAGAGATGGAGCAGGGACTGGAGGAACCCAGCCTGGAGACCTTGGCTGAGTTCTTCTCCAGGAAGGGACAGCCACTCCATCTTTAGCTTTGGAGAGGGGAAAGGCTCATCTATCAGCCTGTTTATACCCCACCCTAGATCAGGGCCTTCTGGCTGGGCCCTGACCTCTGACTGAATCAACACTGGTCCTCCCCAGGAGCTGCCCTCGGGGATTCACAGCCATCAATTCTTTCCCATGCCCTTCCAGGAGGAAACCACAGAATCCCAATCCAGCATTAGCATATACAGTGTCCAGACCTCTGTGCTAAAAGCTGAGAAAATAAAAATAAAAATAGAGGTAGAAGACATGGTCTCTCGCCTCAAGAAGTTTACAGTCTAACAGGGAGAGAGGCACAAAATGAATTGCGGATAAACTAGGAAGATATATTTATGGGGAAGTAAGGGCTTAGACGATCACATACCTTAAATAGACGATCACATACTGTAGTAGTATTAGTCATGAGGGCCTCCTGGGGGCTGTGAGCTGTACTATTCCTTACACAATCAACCGGTCAGTGGTATATACCTAGTGGCTATTGTGAAGTGCTAAATTATGGAGAGAATACAATAAATAGACATGTCCTCTTTCCTCAAGAATATTTCAATCTAACGAGGAAGGAAGGTATGAGAAGAAGAAACAATGTCGTCTAGTTGAAAGAGCACAGGGCTGGAAGTTACAGAAACCAGGTTTAAAGGTCTTAAACCTTTAAATTATCCTTTCCTGTCTTAACTCTGACCTCTTCTCTGCCAGGCAAAACTATATTTCTTCCCTTATTGACACCCATGCCCATCAGCCCCGTCAGCTATTCCGGACACTTAACTAGCTTCTCAGACCCCCTGTTGCTCCGCCTCCTCCATCCCTCACGAGCCCCAACGATCTGGCCACCGACGTCTTTAGGAAAATTAACACCATCATGTCTGGGCTTCCCAAGGTCACCCCTTCCACTTCTCCATTCCCCCCACAACACTCTCCTCTAGTTTTCCACCCTTCCCAGCAGTATCTCCAGATGAAATCTCCTCCTTCCTCTCAAGAGCCCCTCCATCCGCCTGTGCTTCGGACCCCATTCCCTATCATCTTATAAAAACTCTTACCTCTTCCTTCCTCCCCTCCTTAACTTCCATCGTCAACCGCTCACTTTCCAACCGTTACTTCCCCTGTACCTCCAAATTTACCCACGTCTCCCCCCACGAGAAAAACTGTCTCTTGACCCCATCTCCTTCCAATTATTGCCCTGTCTCCTCCTACCCTTCCTTTCCAAAGTCCTAGAAATAGTCGTCTACATTCACTGCCTCAAATTCCTCAACTCCAACTCTCTCCTAGACAACCTCCAATCTGGCTTCTGTCCCCTCCACACCACCGAAACTGCCCTCTCAAATGTAACCAATGACTTCGTTCTTGCCAGGTCCAATGGCCCCTACTCTATCCTAGTCCTCCTCGAACTATCAGCTGCCTTCGACACTGTGGACCATCCCCTTCTCTTCAACACATTATCCAACCTTCGCTTTACAGACTCCGTCCTCTCCTAGTTCACCTCTTATCTCTCTGGCCGTACATTCTCAATCTCCTTCGCGGGCTCCTCCTCTTCCTCCCATCCCCTTACTATAGGGGTTCCTCAAGTATCAGTTCTTGGTCCCCTTCCGTTCCCCATCTATACTCACTCTCTTGGTGAACTCATTCGCTGCCACGACTTCAACTATTATCTCTACGCAGATGACACCCAAATTTACATTTTCTCCTCTGTTCTCTCTGCCTCCCACTAGGCTTGTATCTCCTCCTGCCTTCAGGACATTTCCACCTGGGTGTCCGCCAGCCATCTAAACCTCAACATGTCCACGACTGAGCTCTTTCTCTTCCCACTTGTTAGGTTAACGAAATATTTATTCAGTTAACCAACGAATAAGGTTCAGACCCACGACTACAAGTCCCCTTTTTTTCAGAGGAAGAAGCGCAGACACACAGCAATATAGGTGTATCGTTACAATCTTAATAGAAGCACAATTTTAATAGAAGGGAGGGAATACGAAAGAAGAAAACAAATACAATATAGAAGGGGTTAAAACAAAAAGAATAAAAAGGGGTTACATCACCAATTCCGGGGAACACCAACTCCTGAAGTTTCATGCTAGGGAATCCCGGATTCTGCTTTCAGGGTCCCGAATGGGAAGGTACCAGGTAGAGCGTCCTCTCCATGGGTGAGATTCCGAGTTAGCTCCAACGTACGAGCCTTAATAAACCCTTTGCAAACAAAGAAGGCATTTTGCCAATTGCACAAGTTCCCGGGCGACTGGCCAGGTCACACTGGGAAGATGTGTTTATTCAAGATGTTTCTGTACTGTGGGAAATGGCCCGTTTCCAGAGTACCGAGATAAGTTGTTTTTCTTCTCCTTCATTTTGCAATTGGTTATCTGTCAGGCCCGGTCGAGGTCGCCCAGCAGACAGGTCGGTCTAGCCATTGCCAAATCGAAGCCTATACTTAATGTGCCAGAGTTTCTAAACTTACCCATCATTCGGCCACAAAATCAGGCACATTAACAGTATAGCCCGTTAATAACTTGGGAGTAAAGTTAGTATACAACGTTTTTATCCTACAAAACATATAACAATTGCATAAACATAAAATAATTAAAATGCAGGCACATATTAGCAAAGGGTTAGCCAGAGCATTAAAATACTTCTGCGCAGTCTCTGATTTAAAGAAGAAATCATACCAATGATGATTTGTGTCTGTTTCTATTACATGAGATGCGTCTATCAGTTTTCCAGCAACTATATGAGTTTGTATGCGATGTTCATTAAGAGCTCTTTGATTTTTAATAAGCTATTGACGTAGTAACTGTGACGTATTCAGGATGGTTACTAAGGGTTCGATAGATACATAGGTAGTGGGTAACGGGAGGGGTTTTGGGATCCAAGTGAGTTTTACATCATTTAACTGTACAGGGGCAAAGTAAAAATCATCACCCTGCCAGTGAAGAAAACTAATATTTCGTAGGACATCATTCACCTGTACAGGGGCAAAGTAAAAATCATCACCCTGCCAGTAAAGAAAACTAATATTTCGTAGGCAACCGGAGAAAGGGGAAGTCTTCCCGACGGATTGCAAATCAGTACTATTATAGAGAGTTAAGGTACATAAATTAGAGTAATGGTTTAACAAACAGGGTTCCATCTGTCCTGTTGCCATTCCACATTCCACCCCTTCGAGGATTGTTACGTTGGTCTATATATTCACCATTCAATTGGGGCAAAACGAAATGCGAAGACAAGAAAAAAGGAATGACATGATAATTACACATGATCATAGCAGAGTTAACCTTAAAGTGAGTATTTGTCCCTGTACATACATCCTCAGTACATTGCGTTACAATTCTATTGGATATCCAGTTATCTCGAGGAATGTAACGAGAAAGAATTTGTCTCCAAATGTCCGGGGTTCCAGCCGATAACATTCTTTAAACCCGTTCTTTTTGTACCAAGCTATAGATATTCTCCAATGAACACCTTTTCCAATTAAATAGCTTAGAAAAATCTGTGTCTATGTTGAGAGAAACTAACGTTGCAGCATTGAACAACTGTAGAAATTGTCCTTGGAAATATAAGGTACGTTGGTGGGGCAGGATCGTTGTGGGTAACCATTGAGCATTTATTGTGAGAGCCTGAGAGACATCGTGGCCAGCACTGCACATTCTGTTGGCCTGGGTCTCAAGGTCTACTGAATTTACTATACCCAAACTTGTTCCTGCCCCTCCAAGGAGAGTATCAAACCATGATCTCCTCCTCCTGTTACAAGGTTTCCAGGAGGAAAAAGTTATGTTAAAATGTAGCAAGTTTTTCTAGGTCCTAAACGTCACATTCTGACAACTTCCAGGTACTCGAACGATAATTAATTCTTGCTAAATGGGGGTAATATTGGTCAATAACCTAACGTACTATACCCACCAAGTCCTATTAGTTATGGTGGTGGTGTTAAAAGAAAACAATGTGGCGGCGCGGTTCACACTACTAGTAAAGTTAGAGCCCTGGTATTGGGTAACAGTGCTGTTATTGTTACTCTTGCTACATTCGCGTATTAAGGCAAAGATACCGTCTCGGGGAGAAGGAGAAAGTAGCATTATAGAGTCGTTATACATACAGCATGTAATATTTATGTCGTTCTCAGTTTTCACAGTCATGTTATACCTTAGTCCTTTCACAAAAAGTCGGCCGTACAATCGGGAGGATCAATATGTAATCGGGAGGATCAATATGTAACGGTCGTACTGAAAATCATATTCAGTATAGAACAACGTCGATTAGCAGGACACGTGAAGTTATCTTGAGTTCTGCTTGCCGTGGCATTGATCCATCCCAGTCGGATCATTTCGGTACCATTAAGGGTTAATTGTGTCCCTGGAGTCCAGGCCAGACCGACTCCCATCAAGCTGATTCCGAAAGGGATGATCCAGTTCACTTTCCATCGTTCGACGGAAGACTTATTCGCGTAAGAAAACATGGGTTAGCGGAACAGTATATATACGATCACCCCGAATAGCCTATCAGCACAGTGTTATTATGCCTTTCTGCAATTATTTCGGCAGGCCTAGGTCTTTCAGTGGGCTGCCGTTTTACCCATACTTTGGATCCTATTCGGACATCCGTGGACCCGAACCCTCCTTGTCGGGCCTCCACGGCCTCAGGTTTCTCAACTTTCTGCCATTCCAGGTTAAGACAGGGGATAATTAATAATTGGAGTACCCTTTTTCCTTCTGTGATCTTCTAAGGTTCTGAGCCAGTGTTCTGTAACATTACCTTAATTTCTCCCACATAGTCTGAGTCAATTATTCCACCTAATACTGTAATTCCTTGTATGGCTAGGCTAGATATCGGCAATATATACCCATAGTATCCATTTGAGATCTTTATCCCTAATCCGTTATTAAACATCCGGATCTGCTGAGGATTCAACCACAGATCTTCCAACATAAATAGGTCATATCCCGCAGATCCGGCCGTACCGTGATAGGGTGCCTGGGCTTTGGTGTTAAAGGCCCACCACTTTATGACCTTGTTACCGCCTGAATTAGATTGAACCAGTATTTGAAGATTCGGAGTTATTAGGCGTGATAAAGGGGTTCCATCGCCTAAGGGTCTATTGTTCAGTTGTTGTAATGCATCAAATAAATTATCTTTCCAGTTCTTGTAGGAGTTATTCCCTAATGTCCTAAGATTTTCTTTTAATAGTCCATTCATTCGTTCTATCAGTCCTGCGGCTTGCGGATAGTATGGTATATGATAAATCCATTCAATACTAGGGTGTAGGCAGTATGCCTCGATCTCCTTTCCCTTAAAATGTGTACCGTTATCACTTTGTGATTGTTAAGGGGGGCCAAAGTATAAAGTTATTATATCTAATGTCCTGCAGGTGTTACGTTGGGTTGCCCTTTTGTAGGGGCAAACTATCAATGCCCCTGAATATGTATCAACGCAAGTACAGATATATTGACATCCTCTACTTATGGGAAGAGGTCCCACATAGTCAATTGCCATATTTGGGCAGGTATATTTCCCCTATTTAATTCCCTCTTAACAGTCCTAGGGACAGACCGTTCCTTATAAAGTTGGCACAGTTCACAAGCATCTGTAATTTGTCTCAAAAGGGGTAACAGTAATGATATTCCTCTATCTAGTGCCCACCTTTGAGTGGCTTGTGAACCTAACTGTCCTGCCTTGAGGTGTACCCATTTTGCAAAACTTTCTTCGTCGTCCCGTAGCGGTACTGAGTCTTGCTGGATGGTAGCTACCCTGGCAAGACAATAAAAGTAAGCATTATACTCACGTTCCGGGGTGTTCACGGCAGCATGGGCATCTACATGAAAAACTGAGATGTTAGTATTCTTTGATGTCTCCCAAATGCTGATCCACATTTCTTTTCCCCATATTTCTTTCCCCCGAATTTCCCATCCTTTATTCTCCCATATGGGCGTCCATGTAGTTAGTCCATTTGCTACTGCCCAAGAGTCCGTAAATAGGTGGCACTGCCCCCCTCTTTCTTGTCTTAGGGCCTGGGACACCGCGGCTAGCACTGACTGCTTTCCCCTTTTCCTACACTTTCCAAGACCACTTTGGTAATTGGGTTATATGCCACCGCTTTCCAATGCCGAGTCTGTCTAATATACTTGGTAGACCCATCAGTGAATCAAGCATGCTTCTTTTGTTCAGGGGTTAGTGAGTCAAATCCAGAATTCCATTTAATAGACGATTCCCCGGGGGAGCCCCCCGAAGACAAGGGGTTGTCTGAATTGTCTTCATCGGTGGGGGTATCAAATAATCTTTCATGTAGAGAGGATATTCCTGCCTTCCCAGCTTGCACCGTATTCTGCAAATACCATTTTCATTTAATGATACTGGATTCTTGGACGTGTCCTATCTTATGTGAGGCCGGGGTCCCCAGTATCCATCCCATAATGGGGATCTGGGATCTCATCCATACTTCATGATTAAGGGTTAAGTGTTCGGTGTCAACTAGTGCCCAATAAGAGGCCAACAATTGCTTTTCAAAGGGGGTATAAGTTTCCCACGCAGGGGGGAACTTTCTAGACCAGAATCCCAAAGGTACGTTTCTTCCATCCTGCGTCTGCCATAAACTCCACGCAGCATATTCCCCTTGAGTTGATACTTGAAATTCCACTGGACCTTCCTTCATCGGCCATAAATCTAAAGCTGTTTGTATAGCCGCCTTAGCCTATTCAAAAGCATTAGCTTCTTCCGATCCCCAATGAAATTCATATTTTTTACGCGTTACCCTACACAGAGGCTTTAATATTTGCCCCAAATGCGGGATATGCTGTCTCCAATATCCGAAAAGTCCAATACATTTTTTGCACCTCTTTTTTTGTCCTCGGGATGGGGAAGTCCACAACTTTCTGTCGGGCTTTGGGTAATATTTCCCGATATCCTTGATTCCAAAAGATTCCTAAAAACTTTACCGAAGTAGAGGGACCTTGTATCTTACTAGGGTTTACATCCCACCCTTTATTTTTTAAGTGATCAATGAGATTGCGTAACTCTTCTGCTACCAGCTCTTCACTTTTTCCCTGTATCATTATATCATCTATATAATGTACTATTTGCAAATCCTGAACAAATATCTCATCTAAATGTTCCGCCACAATTCTATGGCATATTGTAGGGCTATGTAAGTACCCTTGGGGTAACCTACTGAAGGCGTATTGCCTTCCCTTCCATTTGAACACAAATTGATTCCAGCTTTCCTGAACAATAGGAATAGAGAAGAAAGCATTAGCAAGATCGATTACCGCATACCAATGCCCCGTAAAAGCCTGATTTTTTTCTATTAGAGTAACAGTCTCAGGAACAGCGGCATATAATGGGGGGGGGGGGGTGACCTTGTTAAATTGTCTATAATCTACTGTCATCCTCCAAGAGCCGTCCGCCTGCCGGACAGGCCAAATTGGGTTATTCCATTCAGTGGTAGTAGGAATCAGGACTCCAGCATCCACATATTCCTTGATAGTATTACTAATTTCCTCTTGTACTCCCGGAATACGATACTGTTTCATAGTAACCACTTGTGTGGGTCGGGACAAGGGAATTGGTGGCATCCGTAGTTTTCCCACTAGTGCAGTTTTGATAACTACCGTTTTTACTGCAAATTGATGTTTTCCATCCGGGAGATATAAGGTCATTCCTCTCAATATATCTATTCCTATTCCGTATTCAGGAATAAGAACTACAACAACCGAATAGTCTCGTTTTGGCAACTGTCCTATTTTCATAAGCAAAGTTACTTGTTTAGCTTCAATTTCCTTTCCTCCCAATCCAGTAATGGTAATGGGTGTTCCTCTAAATTTAGAAGGGTTCCCATATACCAAAGAGGCCTCTGCCCCGGTATCGATTAACGCTTTGGTCTTAGTAGTAGATCCATTCTTCCAATAAAGTATTAATTCGATATGAGGCCTGTAGTCCCGCCCACGTACCTCCTGAACTC
Organism: Tachyglossus aculeatus; assembly: GCF_015852505.1. Classification (NCBI taxonomy): domain Eukaryota; kingdom Metazoa; phylum Chordata; class Mammalia; order Monotremata; family Tachyglossidae; genus Tachyglossus; species Tachyglossus aculeatus. Next base: position 2,907,580 of record NW_024044837.1, read on the forward strand.
GTACCGGGGCTTGGCCATTCCACTGTTCCCCTTTGAAAGGTTCAAGGGAGGGGTATAGTGTGGCATTGGGAGCCGGCAGGGACACCAGCGGGGAATCTCAAGCTTCTGGCGCCTTTTCTGCGTCTGGCTTCTTTTCTACCTCCATCTTTCTGGATTCCTTCTTCTCAGACAGATTCTGTTTCTTATACATCTGATACAACTCGGACGTAGGAATACCGTCAATGGTTTCCTTCTTTACCCCTGCCTTTAACAGGCAGTGAACAAGTCCTTTCTAGAGGTACGGTTATTTCCTCGAGTGTCATTCCGTCCATAGTCACGATTGTACCACACCCCTTCGGGTGGTTTCTCCTGGCGATTCCATTCTCCCATATCTCCTAACTGAGACATTTTATCTAATACTTCTGATAGAGGCTTCCCAGACTCACTCAACAATAAAGTCATAATTAAATTTTTGTTCGCGGGCGGTGCCGCTTTGACTAAAATGTCCCTCTGTGGCGCTGATACCGGGCAGAGGTGGTAAGAGTCAGCCTCTCCTAACATTATGGCAGTCTTCATCACCTCCTCCTTTAATCGTTGGATTCCGTCCCTCAGGGAATACCAGGGCCGGTCCCCACGAGGCCACATTGAGTCAGCGGGGTATTGTTTCTGACACCCTTCCGCTACCAACGCTAGCAGGGTAGTATTACCACTCCCGTTAGCATGAGCAGCCGTGGCATGTTCTCTGAGAGCCTGCTGCACATATGAATTAAAACTGATAGGAAAGAACTTCATGCAGTCTTCTGCATCCACCCAAATTCCTCCTGCCCCGCTATCATGCTATCATCCATGAAATCAACGGTTCCTGTGACCTTTGAGAGAAGCGGCTTAAAATATCAGAAACTTCTTGTTGCGTAAAATCCTCTGTTACTTCTTTAAAAACTCGGTTTCGCCCCCCTCCCCGCCCCCCCGATTTTCCTCTTTTCGTCTCCGGATTGGCCTAACAGATGCCCCATTACCGGAATAAGCTTTCTTATGATCGTCCCAAATATCTTCACCCGAGGAACCTTCTTCAGTATCATCCCAAATATCCTCGTCCCATCTATCCGGGTCCCTATCCGTCGTGGCGGAGGCGATGACTGCATGCACCTTTCGCTTATTGACCTTTCCCTTCCTTTTTCTATATTTAAACTGCGCCACTCTGACTGCAGCTTTCTCCGCCACCGTATGATAGTTTCGCACCTAATCACCTAATATAAAATTTTGACACTGCAACACTGACATTCTACTTTGTAACTCCGTCAGCTCTTTTTCCAAGACCAATTTATCTTCAATAGCCTTAGTATTCAATTCATGCATTTTTCGATAAGCAGTTAACAAAGCCCACCCTCTTCTACAAACTCCTGTCATCTTTTTTCCTTTTTCTACAGGAATACGTTGCAAACACTCAGTTAATTGCAATGGTTCAGCATTTCTTACTCGTCCCTTCCAATCTTCACACGAGCCTGTTCCTTTAGCCCAGACCTTAGCGAGGGAACAGTACAGCATACTCTCCCATCCTGGGATATCCTCCTCCGGTGGCGTTTGCGTTACTTTCTTGAAAAAAGGCACGATGTATCGTGGCTCCTGGCCGACTACGCCAAAATGTTAGGTTAACGAAATATTTATTCAGTTAACCAACGAATAAGGTTCAGACCCGCGACTACAAGTCCCCTTTTTTTCAGACAAAGAAGCGCAGACACAGCAATATAAGTGTATCGTTACAATTTTAATAGAAGGACAATTTTAATAGAAGGAAGGGAATACGAAAGAAGAAAACAAACAAATACAACAAAAAGTGTTTAAAACAATAAGAAAAAAGGGGGTTACATCACCAATTGGGGGGAACACCAACCTCTGAAGTTTCATGCTGGGGAATCCCGGATTCAGCTTTCAGGGTCCCGAATGGGAAGGTCCCAGGCAGAGCATCCTCTCCATGGGTGAGATTCCGAGTTAGCTCCAACGTACAAGCCTTAGTAAACCCTTTGCAAACAAAGAACGCATTTTGCCAATTGCACAAGTTCCCGGGCGACTGGCCAAGTCACACTGGGAAGATGTGTTTATTCAAGATGTTTCTGTACTGTGGGAAATGGCCCGTTTCCAGAGTACAGAGATAAGTTGTTTTTCTTCTCCTTCGTTTTGCAATTGGTTATCTGTCAAGCCCAGTCGAGGTCGCCCAGCAGACAGGTCGGTCTAGCCGTTGCCAAATCGAAGCCTATACTTAATGTGCAAGAGTTTCTAAATTTACCCATCACCACCCAAACCCGGTCCACGCCCTGGCTTTCCCATCACTGTGGACGGCACTATCATCCTTCCCGTCTCACAAGTCCGCAACCTTGGTGTCATCTTTGACTCCGCTCTCTAATTCACTGCACACATCCAATCCATTACCAAAACCTGCCGGTCTCACCTTCAGAACATCGCCAAGAACAGCCTTTTCCTCTCCACCCAAACGGCTACCTTGTTAGTTCAATCTCTCATCCTATCCCGACTGGATTACTGCACCGGCCTCTTTTCTGATCTCCCATTCTCCTGCCTCTCCCTGCTTCAGTCTATTCATCACTCTGCTGCTCAGATTATCTTTGTACAGAAACGCTCTAGGCGTTTCTCCAGTGGTTGCATATCAACCTTCGCATGAAGCCAAAACTCCTCATTATCGGCTTCAAAGCTCTCCATCACCTCGCCTCCTCCTACCTCACTTCCCTTTCCTCCTTCTACAGCCCAGCCCATATACTCTGCTCCTCTGCCACTAACATTCTCACTGTGCCTCGTTCTCCCGTGCCCCGCCATCGAACCCTGCCCCACGTCCTACCCGGCCTGGAATGCCCTCCCTCCACATATCTGTCAAACTAGCTCTCTTCCTCAATTCAGAGCCCTACTGAGAGTTCACCTCCTCCAGGAGGCCTTCCCAGAAGGAGCCCCCGTTCCTCTGCTCCTCCTCCCCTCTCCATTGTGCCCACTCCCTCCCTCTGCCTTATCCCTTCCCCTCACCACAGCACTTTTGTATATTTGTACATATTTATTACTCTATTTATTTTATTAATGACGCATATATAAGCTATAATTCTTTTTACCTTTTCTGATGGTATCGACACCTGTCTACCTGTTTTGTTTTGTTGCCTGTTTCCCCCTTCTAGACTCCGAGCCCACTGTTGGGTAGGGATTGTCTCCATATATTGCCGGTTTGTATTTTCCAAGCGCTTAGTACAGTGCTCTGCACACAGTAAGCGCTCAATAAATACGATTAAATGAATGAATGAATGAATGACTTCCCCGCTGGTTTTCTCCAGAACGCATTCAGGACCCTGGGAAGCTCTGCCGGTTTTTGCTTTTGGGGCCATATCCCCGCTGTCGGGGTAATCGGGGTGGATCATGTTTTGTCCAGATGAAGGAGTCCTACTCACTAAGCAGGGAGGCGAGAGACTCTGAAGGCCGAAAGTCATGCTGGCTTTATCAGCTATGTTCGCGATGGGCTCTGGAGAAAAGACAGCGAGGAGCCACAGCTAAACTACGGGAAGGCGTGCTCGGGAGCACTAATAAATCTATGCCGCTAACCACGATGGCAGACGACAGAGACTGTGACCCTTGAGAAACAGAACGGAGAGCAGAAACAGATGCTCAGAGCATAGAGGCGAGGCGTGGGCTGCTGAGAATCAGTCTGTAGACACCTGGCTAGGTTCTTCCCCTCGGACGGGCAGAGACACTGGATTTATCCTGGGGGAGGAGGTGTGGAGGGGGGCACGTCCGAGAGCCCAAATTATCCCCAGAAAATTTTCCAGGAAAATGTGCATGTTTTCTGTCCTTTCCATTTCCTTCCATTTTCTTGAGTGTTAAGCTGGTAGGAATCTCCAAAGTGACGGTCTGATTTCCGTCAGAATTTTGGGTTACACCTAGCAATTCTTTTCTGCGATACTATCTAGGGTATCACGGGAACATCTTCATATCTCTATCTAGAGTATCACTGTAGTATTTCTGTCCCTCTGATTCCACACTATCAGGTGCTGGATCTAGAAGCAGGGGGTGTGGGAATGGTCCAAGGTGCTGAGATATATTGCTTGAGAGTCAGAAGACACAGATGTCCACCTCTACCGAACAATCATTTTTATTGAGCACTCACTGAGAACAGAACACTGCACTAAGGGCTTTGGAGAGTACAACCTAACAATGCAACAGACACATTCCTTGCCCATAACGAGCTTACAGTCTAGAGGGGGGATGGACATTAATATAAATAAATTCCAGGTATATACATAGTGCTGTGGTGCTTGGAGAGGTGTGGTGAATAAAAAGAGCACGTCAGGGTAACGCAGAAGGGAGGGGGAGAAGAGGAAATGAGGGTTTAGTCCGGAAAGGTCCTTTTGAGGAGATATGTCTTTAATAAGGCTTTGAAGGTGGGAAGAGTAATTTTTCTGTCGAATATGAAAAGGGAGGGCGTTCCAGGCCAGAGCCAGGACGTGGACGAGAGGTCAACGGCGGAATAGGCGAGATCGCAGTACAGTGAGTACGTTGGACATAGAGGAGCAAAGTGTGCGGGATGGGTTGTAGTAAGAGTAATGAGGTGAGACATACATTCATACACACATACAAAGACATTATTCTTTTTCTTTTCCTTCCTCACTCCCTAACGCTTTTTCCATGGCCTCTGGGTTACTGGAAAAAGAGAGATTCACCGCTGTCCTGGGTCGTTCATTACACAGCATCAGCTCTGATCACCCCCAGCAGCCCTCAGGTTTGAAGACAGAAAGGAGATATTAAAAACAGATATGGTAATTACATTTGTTTTTTTCAAACTTTTTCAACTTTTTTCAAAGTTGAGTTCACTTTGTCTGTGAAGAGCAGTGATATCATCATTCTTTTCGTAGAGCAGTTACTCTTTCCTGTTACAGAAACGAAGAAGGCAGCACTGTCCCACCAAGGCAGAATCACGAATTCTGGTAACATCATCTGCGATCATCACTTGGCACTAAGAAGGATTAACCTCTTCCCTTCAATTTAGATTGTAAGCCCATTGTGGAACAGGGACCTGATAAACTTGTATCTACCCCAGTGTTTCAAACAGGGCTTTTTAAATTTATTAATTACTCTCTCCCCCTCCACTACGAGCTATGACTGTAATCTCGTAGTGGGCAGTGAATATGTCTGCTAATTGTTGTATTGTACTCTCCCAAGCGTTTAGTACATTGCTCTGCACATAGTAAGTGCTCAATTAATATGATTAACTGACTGACTGACTGACTAATTCACACATAGTAAGTGCTTATCAAATGCGATAAGAAAAAAGATAGATTACATTTCGAGAGCCCTAGAGGTTACTTAAGCCCATTTAACCTTTATCTGGGATAAATCATGGTGGTGATGGGGATTGAAAAATGGTTATCTTTTCTGCCATAGGTGGAGAAGATAGTCTATTATCTAGTTTTTTGTCCCAGTTTTGTCAGTGGTTTTTTGATCATCGCGGGCGAGTCATTCAAATACAAATCACATTCACACTCACAAAACTTACAAGTACACAACTAAAACAGAAATGCATAGGGTAGTTAAAGTGCCTAATGGGACATGCAAACCAGGAAAGGGAGCTATCAATCAAGGAAGGCTTCCTGGAAGAAGTAAACGTTTGACTCTGAAGGAAGGTTCCGATGTGTCCCGGCTTAGGGAAGAGAGCAGGGTGTTTCCTGGAGTGGGAAGGAGTAGATTATGGAATATGCAGGGTCGCCAGCGAGTTACATTTGGAATGTTTGATTAGGAGGAGGAAAGACCACAGTCTTGGTAGGAGGCTTGGGAGAAGAGATTAGATTGGTATCGGGTAGTTAGCAGGATGACAGTCCTAAAGCCAACAGAGAGGAGTTCTCATTTGATGTGAGTAGAAGTGGGTTGGTGAGAAACGTGTGATATATTCTCAGCCCACGAAGAGCTTCCACTCTAAAGGGTGAGATAGAAATGAAATATATTCATAAATGCAGTGATCAGAACATGTTACTGAGTGTTCAGTGAGATTCCCTGCTCCACCACTTGCCTGCTGTGTAAACGTGGTCAAGTCACTTCACTTTTCTGTGCCTCGGTTCCCTCATCTATAAAATCGGGATTAAGACTGTGAGCCCTATGTAGGACAGGGACTGTGTCCAGCCCGACTATCTTATATCTACCCCAGCGCTTAGAACTATGCCAGGCACATAATAAGCGCTTAACAAACACCATAATAATGATTCATTAATAATCATTTATTCATTCTACTACTTCTGCTATTACCTCTACTGCTACTATTACTACTATATATACTGTGACTACTTCTATTAGTATTACTACTTTTGCTTCTACTACTGCTACTTTTCTATTATTACACTTATTGCTGCTACAATTATCAATCAGTCACTTAGTCAATGGTATTCATTGAACACTTCCTCTTTGCAAAGCACGGTATAATACACTTGGGTGTGTACAATACAGTAGAGTAGGTAGTCATTATCCTTGCCTACAAGGAGCCTACAGTCTAAAGAGGGAGACAGACGCTAAGATAATTTTCAGATAGTTATATACATGATTGTTGTGACACTGAAAGAGTGATGACTATCAAAGTCCTTATGGTATACAGATCCAAGTCCGTAGGTGACACAGAAGGGAGAGCTTAGTCAGAGAAGGGTTTGTGGAGGAGATATGATTTAGTAATTCTTTGAAGGCACAACTCCTCTAAGAGGCCTTCCCTGACCAAGCCCTCCTTTCCCCTTCTCCCAGTCCTTTTTGCTTAACACCGACTTGATCCTTTTATTCATCACCATCCCAGAACCACAGCATTCATTTACAGATCAGTAATTTACTTATTTACATCGAAGTCTACCTCCCCCTCTGGACTGTAAACCCTTTATGGGCAGGGAATGTGTCTGTTTATTTTTACATTGTAGTCTCCCAAGAGATTAATACAGAGCTCTGCACACAGTAAGCTCTCATTCTATACGATTGAATGAATTAATGAATGAATAAAGTGGAGGTAGTGGTGGTCTGTCAGATATGAAAGGGGAGGTAATTCCAAGCCAGAGGGAGGATGTGTGCAAGAGGTCTGTGGTGAGAAAGAAGGGCTTGAGGTACTATGAGTATCTAGGCTGGTATTAAAGAAGCAAAGTGTGTGGGTTGGGTTGCAGTAGGAGATGAGGGAGGTAAGGTAGAAGGGGGAGAGCTGATTAAGTGCCTTAAAGCCTATAGTTAGGTTTTTCTATTTGATTCACAGATAGATGGCCAACAATTGCAGGTTTTCGAGGAAAGGGGAAATATGGACTGAGCCTTTTTTTAAGAAAAATGTTCAGGGCGACAGAGTGAAGTAGGGACTGAAGATGGGAGAGACAGATAATCACTGTTACTACTACTATTTATTTATTCATTTATTTATGTATTTATTCATTCGTTCAATCATATTTATTGAGCGTTTACTGCGCACAGAGCACTGTACTAAGCTCTAGGTAAAGTACAATACAACAATAAAGAGTGACTATCCCTACCCACACTGAGCTTGCAGTTTGAGTTGGGAGGAGGTAGACATCAATACAAAAAAAGTAATATTACAGATCTATACATAAATGCTGTGATGCTGGAGGAGCGGTGGAAGAGCAAGGGCGAGCTAGAAGGGAGTGGATGATGAGGAAAAGTGGGACTTAGTCTTGGAAGGTCTCTTGGAGGAGATGTGCCTTCAGTAAGATTTTGAAGAGGTAAGGGGAGAGTAATTGGTAGATTTGAGGAGGGAGGGCGTTCCAAACAAGAGGTGGCATGTGGGCTAGGGGTCGGCGGCGAGACCGTCAATATCAAGGTACATTGTGAAGGTTAGCACTGGAGGAGCGAAGTGTGCGGGCTGGATTGCATAAGGAGAGAAGCGAGATGAGGTAGGAGGGGGCAAGGTGATGGAGTCCTTTAAAGCCAATGGAGAGGAATTTTTGTTTAATACGGAGGTGGATGAGCAACGGTTGGAGTATTTTGAGGAGAGGGGTGATGTGTCCAGAACGTTTCGGTAGAAAAATGATCCAGCAGCATAGTGAAGTATGGACTGGAGTGGAGAGTGATAGGAAGCTGGAGGTCAGCATGGACAGACTGATGCAGTAATCCATGCAGTATAGGATGAGTGATTGTATTAACGTGGTAGCAGAATGGATGGAGAGGAACCCGGAATTTAGCAATGTTGTGAATGTAGGACCTCAGGATTTCGTGACGGATTGAATTTTTGGGTTGAATGAGAGCGAGGAGTCAAGGATAACTCCAAGGTAAGGGACCTGTAAGACAGTAAGGATGGTGGTGCTGTCTACAGTGATGGGAGTGTACTACTACTACTACTAATAATAATGATGATGGCATTTGTTAAGCGCTTTACTATATGCAAAGCACTGTTCTAAGCGCTGGGGAGGATACAAGGTGATCAGGTTGTCCCACGTGGGGCTCACAGTCTTAATATGCATTTTACAGATGAGGTAACTGAGGCACAGAGAAGTTAAGTAACTTGCCCAAAGTCACACAGCCGACAATTGGAAGAGCCGGGGTTTGAACCCATGACTTCTGACTCCCAAGCCCGTACTACTATTACTACTACTGCTGCTGCTACTACTACTACTATTACTACTACTACTACTACTACTACTACTATTACTACCACGACTACTACTACTACTACTACTACCACTACTACTACTACTACTACTTCTATTCTGAACCCCTTACGGGACAGAGACTCTGTCCAACCCAATTTTCCTATGTCCACCACAGTGCTTAGTACAGTACCTAACACATAGTAAGCACTTAACAAATACCACAATTATTATTCTACTTCTCATACGATCACAACTAGCTCTAAAGTTGTGGAAAGTGATGGGGTACATCTAGTGGACAAAGTGGTGGGTGGCTCAGACTTGAGAGTGGAAATAGAAAAGGAGAAAGAGGAATCAAGACCTGAGGGGGGGGAGCTGTAATTCCATCCTCATTAAGGAAAGCTTTGGCCATTTAATTTCGTTTTCTGTTACAGAATCACGAACAAAGATCTAAAGCCACTTATTTCTTGTTAAAGAAAATCACCCTCTTGACTATGTCCTTGATGGCCTGCTTCACCTGCTTGTTCCGTAGGGTGTAGATAAAGGGGTTCAGCATGGGGGCCACGGAGGTGATTAGCACCGCCACCCTCTTTTCATTCATTCATTCACTCGTATTTATTGAGCGCTTACTGTGTGCAGAGCTCTGTGCTAAGCGCTTGGGAAGTTCTTGTTGACGTCTAAACCTTCCTTGGGGGATGGCTTGATGTACAGGAATATGAAGCTCTTGTAAGAGAGGGAGATGACGATGATGTGGGAGGATCCGGTGGAAAAGGTTTTTTTTTTTCTTTTCTGGGTGGAGGGCAGTCTCAGGATGGTGCGTATGATGGCCGTGTTGGACATAGCGAGTAGTGCCAGAGTGACCAAGAGTGTCCTACTATAAAATTAATCTGCTCTAATGATTGCGTGTCCTCATATCCTCACTGGGGGAGTACGATTGGTTACTCAGAGTAACCAATGGAGAATTAGAGCCCTCAACAAGAGGTAGGGAGTGACAGATTGGCAAACTCAATTAGTTTCTGGACACTAGAAGTAGCTTGGCCTAGAAGCAGTAGAAAAAGCCTGGGCCTGGGTTTCAGAGAACCTGGGTTCTAATCCTTACTTCACGGCTCATTTGCTGTGTGACCTTGGTCACGTCATTTCATTTCCCAGTGCCTCAGTTACCCCCTCTGAGAGGATGAGAATCTCCCCCTTTTAGACTGTGAGCCCACTGTTGGGTAGGGACTGTCACTATATGTTGCCAATTTGTACTTCCCAAGCGCTTAGTACAGTGCTGTGCACTTAGTAAGCGCTCAATAAATACGATTGATGATGATGATGATGAGAATCCCATGGTGGACAGGGACAGTGTTCACCGTGATTATCTTGTATCTTCCTCAGCATTTAGCCATTTGTTAGCTGTGTGACCTTGGACAAGTCACTTTACTTCTCCTATGCATCAGTCCCCTTATGTGTGAAATGGAGATTAAATCCTATGTCCTCCTTACTTAGACTTTGAGCCCCATGTGGGCAAGGGCTCTACCCAACCTGATTATTCCTATATTCATTCATTCAATCAATCGCATTTATTGAGCGCTTATTATGTGCAGAACACCAAACTAAGTGCTTGGAAAGTACATTTCTGCAACAAATAGAGACAATCCCTGTCCACAATGGGCTTACAGTCTAGAAGCAGGGAGACAGACATCAAAACAAGTAAACAGGCATCAATAGCATCAATAAGAATAAATCGAATTATAGATATATGCACATCATTAATATGAATAAATAGAATTATAATTATGTACAAATATACAAAAGTGCTATAGCCGGGAGCAGGGTGGTAGAACAAAGGGAGCAGGTCGGGGCGATGGGGAGGGGAGGGGAAGCAGAGGAAAGGGGGTGCTTAGTCTAGGATTAGCTGTATCCACCTCAGCGCATAGCCCAGGGGCTGGCACAAAGTGAGTGCATAACCAAAACCTTAAAAAAGTCTCCACTGGCCTCTGGAAGGATTCAACTTCCTCCTAGCTGGGTCTACAACAACATGCATAACCGCAGAGGTGGTGCAAAGTTGCAGAAGAGGTAATTTAATCAGTCATTTAATCTGTAGTATTTATTGAGCTCCTAAGGTGTGCAGAGTCCTAAGATAAGATCTTTGAGAGAGTACGATAGAGTATCAGACATGAAGCCTCTCCTCAGTCTAGAGGGGGGAAACAGACACTAAAGTTTTGGACAGAAGGAAGAAGGAAAAATGAGTGATTAAGTAATAGGGCATGTATTGAGTGTTTATTACGCGCCGAGCAGTGTACTAAGGGTTTGGGTATTAGCGGACTTAGCGGACAGAATTAGCGGACACGTTCCCTGTTAATAACGATCTTAACAATCTTCAGAAAAGCAAATGGTGTTAGTGGGTGTGATCTGAAGAGAAGGGAAATGAATGGGGAAACGTTCTGGGTGATGATGATGAAGACGATGATATTGGTTAAGTGCTACTATATGCCAAGCACTGTTCTAAGCGCTGGGGTAGACACAAGGTCATCAGGTTGTCTCACATGGGACTCAGAGTCTTAATCCCCATTTTACAGATGAGGTAACTGAGGCAAAGAGAAGTTAAGTGACTTGCCCAAGGTCACACAGCAGACATGTGGCGGAGCTGGGATTAGAACCCATGTCCTTTGGCTCCTAAACCCGTGATCTTTCCCCTAAACCACACTGCTTCTCAATGTGGGATTGGATGAGATTTCAGAAGGATTTTGAAGATGGCGACAACAGACGCCTTGTGTGGTTATCAATCAATCAATCAATAAATCGTATTTATTGAGTGTTAACTGAATTCGTTAAGCACTTACTATGTGCCAGGCACTGCTCAGAGCAATCAGGGTTCACACGGGGTTCACAGTCTAAGTTGGGGGCGGGGGACAGGTATTGAATCCCCATTTTACAGATGAAGAAACTGAGCAATGGAAAAATGAAGTGACTTGCCCAAGGTCATACAGCAGAGAATTGGCAGATCTAGGATTAGAACCCAGGTTCCCTGACCTCTGGGCCCGTTCCCTTTCCACTACGTCATGCTGCTTCGCTGATCATTTCTTGTAGTTTGAGAGTTAGTCCTGATCAATTAGTGATGCTGTTGGAACTCTGCTTCAGAAGGTGTGGTGCCTGTATGGCATAGTAGATAGAGCACAGGCCTGGAAGTCAGAAGGTCATGGATTCTAATCCCATTTCTGCCACTTGTGTGCTGTGTGACCTTGTACAAGTCACTTCACTTCTCTGGGCCTCTGTTACCTCATCTGTAAAATATGGACTAAGATCATGAACTGCAGAAGGAAAAGGGACTGTGACCAACCTAATTGACTTGCATCTACCCAAGTGCTTAGTGCAGTGCCTGTCACATAGTAAGTGCTTAACAAATACCAGTTTGAAAAAAATAACCCCAAAAAAGCATTGATTGATTGATTCATTGATCACTCTGAGCACCAGTAAAAAACAAAATAACAAAAAAAGAAACAAAAGTTATTAATCACTCAGGGGGAAATTATTTTTCTTTGAGCAATACTGTGCACACACAGAGAGGCACACACACACACACACACACACATTTAAACATGAAACACTCTAAAGGGAAAATCAGTTCCAACTGACAAAGGTACAACTTTGAGTCTCACCTTCCATTAAGACTAGTGCCCTCATTCGAAAGGTGGCCTTCAGCTCCGGAGGCAGACGACGAATCTAGCCTGACCCTATCTGTCTGTGGAAACGAGGAGCTTTTTCTAAATAAATGTTATAGATGGTTTACCCTTCCCCTAGGGTGGTCTGTGGGTGAAACACACAAAAGTCTGATCTCTGAAAGATGCTGGGGTCATTCACTGTGGCCATGTATACTCCAGCAGGCCAAGATGGAAGCCATTACCTGCCTAGTCCCCGCTCCAGGGCGGCCTTCACATCCTGGTTCCTCAGGCTGTAGATGAGGGGGTTCAGGGCAGGGGGCACTGTGATGTAGAACACAGACACCAGCAGGTCCAGCACTGAGGGAGAATCAGAGGGTGGCTTCAAGTAAGCACAGAAACAAATGATGATAAAGAGAGTGAAGACGGCAAGGTGAAGCAGGCAGGTGGAGAAGGATTTGGCCCGGGCCTTGGCAGCCAGAATACTTAGCACGGTCCAGAAGATGCGTGCATACGAGACGATGATGAGAATGAAGCAGACGACACCTAACGCTAACCCGGCAGTCGCGCTCAAGTCAACGACGACGTGGTCCTAGGAGTACGTGACCTTAACCAGGGAGGGGAAGACACAGAAAAACTTCTGGACGACGTTGGACCCACAGAAGGAAAGGGAGAAGATCAAAGCTGAAAACAAGACTCCAAGCAGACCCCCACCGAGCCATGAGACTGCTGCCATCTTACCTCAGGGCACTCTGTTCATGATGACCTTATAGCGCAGGGGGAGGCGGATGGCGGAATAGCGGTCATGGGACATCACCGTGAGAACAAAATATTCTGTACCTGCAAAGAAAATCACCAGGCAGACCTGTGCTGCACAGCTTAGGAAAGAGATTTGTCTACGGTCGGTCAGGGAGTTGTGGATGGATTTGGGGACGGTGACGGAGATGTAGCAGAGGTCGAGGACAGACAAGTGCCTGAGGAAGAAGTACATGAGGGTATGGAGGCGCCGGTCGATGGCGGAGATAGCAACACTGAGGAGATTCCCCATCTGGGCTGCCAGGAAGAACAGGAGGAGAAATGCGGTGAAGACCAGCTGCAGCACCCGGACCTCCGAGAAATCCAGCAAGAGGAATTCCGTCACCTTGGAGACGTTGGGCATGTCCTGCAAGATGCCCTTACGTACCATGTGATAGGACCTGATTTCAAGCAGTTATTAAAATCATTCAGGGAGATATTCTTATGGCAAGATAATGCCCTTGTCTGGGGATGAACCTCAGTCGATCCATTAATGGTATTTATTGAGTGCTTACTGTGTGCAGAGCACTGTACTAAGCATTTGGGAAAATCCACAACAACAGAGTTGGTAGATGGATTCCCTACCCACAACCAACTTGCAGTCTAGAAGACGAACCTCAACTTGTCATCTCGTCCTGTCTCCTATCTTAATTCAGGACAAAACAGAAAACCTTCCACGTTGATGATGTCTATTTTATTCAGAAACATCATCAAAGGTTGTATCCAGTGTTCTCCACATAGTAAGCGCTCAAGTCGTGCCATTGATTGATTTGGGCCATAAAAATCTAGAACGCAGAGGTTGTGTCATCACAAAACTATGTGTTTAAGGAAGGCTGGTGCTGAACTATTCCCTTTGCCAGAAACTACACGAACAAGCCATTTCTTCCTATTACACAGCACACTGCGTCCCAACAGGCTAATAATTTAGAATAGAGGTTTCCAAATTCTCAGAAGGCTTCCTAGCCAATTCCTAGCCTAGCCACGAACAAGGATTATGGTAAAATTGAATGTATCAACAAGCTCTTACTCTAAGGATTTTTTTGTGTTATTTGTTAAGCGCTTACTATGTGCCGGGCACTGTACTAACCACTGCAAGGGATACAAGCAAATCGGGTTGGACACAGTCCCTGTCTGATACGGGGCTCCATTTTACGGATGAGGTAACTGAGGCACAAAGAAGTGAAATGACTTACCCAATGTCACACACCAAATAGTTGGCAAAACTGTGATTAATGATGATAATAATAATAATAATAGTGATGGTATTTGTTAAGCACTTACTATGTGCAAAGCATGGTTCTAAGCGCTGGAGTAGATACAAGGTAATCAGGTTGTCTTATGTGGTGCTCACAGTCTTCCCTCCCATTTTACAGTTGAGATAAATGAGGCACAGAGAATTTAAGTGACTTCCTCAAAGTCACACAGCTGACAAGTGGCGGGGACGGGATTAGAACCCAGGTCTTATTGACTCCCGGGCCCATGCTCTTTCAACTAAGCGACATTGCTTTTACTTAAGAGAAATTGCTACTCTGACCCTAATCATCCCAGTTCCCTGTAGAAATTTCCCTCACCTTTCCCCTGCTCATCTCCGGAGTCACCTGGCCTGGTCTGGGCTGGAGAGCATCTACCTCTGCTGAGAGAGAGGCTCACTCCATCTCATCGGTCCTGGACGCTGGTGGCGGTGACAGAAAGGTCTGGGCGAGGGGTGAGAGCTGTCAAGATCCTTGCTACCCCTCTCGGCTTTCCAGTTGGCTGCGCCGTCCCCTCAGATGAAGGCCGGATTACTTCCCGTGGGATTTCCTGTGGGAGGAAGGGCCCGGGGCTCCGCTGAGACAGCTGACTGTCTGGGAATATCGGAAGGCCAGGATAATGGGCTCCCTGTGGTCCCGGCCATCAGAGCCTAAATGCCTGTCCAGTCCCACGTCGTTCCCACTCTGAGACACCTTCCTATGACAACATCAGCAGACTAAACTTCATTCCCTTTCTGTGCTTAATAATGGCGTTCCGGTTAAGCTCTGAGATTTGGGACCACCTGAAATCTGAAGCAATCCATCTTAGATATTGCCCTCTAGACTGTAAGCTCATCATGGGCAGGGAATGTGGCTACCAACCCTGTTATATTGTACTACCCCAAGCGCTTAGCACCAAGGTCTGCAAATAGTAAGCGCTCAATAAATATGATCGATCGATTGATATGCATTATTTTCCCCTACTGAATTCCTATTTACATTCTCCATTCCTCCCAAAATCACTAGCTCACTGTGGCTCGTTCCCAAGTCCCCCAACTCAGACCCCTATCTCACCACATTTCCGCCGTTTGAAATTCCCTCTCCTTACAGATGCACCAGACCACCGTGTTTCCCAACTTCAAAATTCCTTCCTGAAACTCTATTAAATCCACGAGACCTTCCCTGATTATTTTTTTCTTAATGGTACATAGTACGTGTTTACTATTTTCCAGAGACCGTTCTAAGCACTGAAGCACATACAAGCTAGTCAGGTTGGACACAGTCCCTGTCCCGCATAAGACTTGCAGTCCTAATCCACGTTTTATAGATGAGGTAGTTGAGGCAAGAAGGGAAACTACTTGTCCAAGGTCCCACGTAGACTAGTGGTGGAGGCGGAATTATAGCCCAGGTCCTCTGTCTCCCAGGTCCATGCTCTATCAACTGGGCTATGCTGCTTCCCTGTGCTTCCCTGTTTCAGGGTACTTAATTGTCTCAGGCGGGGCCTGTATAGAAAGCCCCCTCCCCATTCTAAGTGGATGCCTGGCACTGTACTAGGCGCTGGAGTGGATACATGCAAATTGGTTCAGAGAAGTTCCTGTCCCACATGGGCTTACAGTCTCAATCGCCATTTTACAAATGAAGGAACTGAGGCCTAGGGAAGTGAAGAGACTTGCCCAAGGTCACACAGCAGAAACGTAGCAGAGCTGAGTTTAGAACCTAGGTCATTCCGACTCCCAGGTTCATGCTCTGTTGACTAGACCACGCTGCTTCTCTGAGTTTCATCTTGTTCATGACCTCAAACAATCAATCCATCGTTTAATCAGTTGTATTTTCTGACGTGTTCTGATTGCAAATCTAGAGAGAACGAGAAATGACTCTGAAACCATCCGAAGACCCTCCCCCGAACCGGCCTGGGGGATCAACCGAGAGAAGCAGCATGAGAGGTAGCATGGCATAGTGGCAAGAGTCCGGGTTTGGGAGTCAAAAAATGGGTTCTAATCCCGGCTCCGCCACTTGTCTGCTATGTGACCTTGGGCAAGTCACGTAAGTTCTCTGGGCCTCGGTTACCTCATCTGGAAAATGGGGATTAAGACTGTGAACCCTAGGTGGGACAACCTGATTACAATGTATCTACCCCAGCGCTTAGAACAGTGCTTGATACACAGTAAGCGCTTAGCAAATGCAATTATTATTATCATTGTCATTATCATTAACAGTTTGGGAGGAGCTGAGGGGTTCTGAGAATGGGGTGATGGGAAGGAATCACTGACACTGCCTGGGTGGACGCGACGGGATAATCCCTGGTTTCAGAAAAAGTAGGTTGTAACCTAGGGTTCGTCCTCTTCCATCTCAGAGCTAAGACACTGTACAAAACCGGGGGGAGAAGCTCAGTGCATTCTCTCCTCTGAATGGCCCTTTACCCTTTCAAAATATCTAAGTGATGGAAAATGGAGAAATAATTTGTCAGCCCACATTTCCTCCTCCCCATTTCCAGTCCATCATATCACAGCTTTTCGCATCTTCAACGTCCCTCTGTCATCCCACCACTTCCAGGATGCCTCACACGATTAATTTTTCTTCTCCCCAAGTCATCTTCTCCCAACTACCAATCAGCATCTTAGACCACTTCTCCATTTTTGCACTCACACCCACAATTATAGTTTTGTACATGGTGGCTTTTATAAAATATACTCTTTAAGCACATAGTCATTCTTTCCATTCTTTTCTTCCTCCTATCATGAATTAATTCTGTGTCTAGCTCCCCTGGTAGATTTTAAGCTCTTGGGAAGCAGGGGTGGTGTTTAATTTATTTTAATCTCTCTGAGGTGTTCACTGCAGTACTTTACACTCAGGATACATTCAACAAATATCGTTGATTGATGGATGGGTGGATTGATAGGTGGATACATGGATGGGTTGTTGGATGGATGAATAGATGGATAGATGGATGGGTGGATTGTCTGTTGTGTGACCTTAGGCAAGGCACTTCACCTCTCTGTGCCTCAGTGATCTCAACTGTAAAATGGGAATTGAGACTGTGAGTAAAATGCGGGAAAGGGACTGTGTAAAATCTGATTAGCCTGTATCCATCCCAGCACTTACTACAATGTCTGGCACATAGTAAGCACTTAACAAATGCCACTATTATTATTGTTGTTGTTGTTATGGATTGATGGTTGGGTGGATGGATGGACGGACAGACAGATGGATGAACAGACAGATGGATGAACAGACAGATGGATGGATGGATGGCCGGATGGATGGATGCCCGGACGGATGGATGGATGAAGAAAAGGATTCGAGGCGAGGATTTGCTCAAAGTCATTCATTCATTCAATCGTATTTATTGAGTGCTTACTGTGTGCAGGGTACTATACTAAGCGCTTATAAAGTACAATTCAGCAACAAATAGAGACAATCCCTGCCCACAATGGGCTCACAGTCTAGAAGGGGGGAGACAGCCATCAAAACAAGTAAATAGGTAGTGAAATGTGGGGGACACTTTCCATGATTGTGTCCCTTCTCCCTTGTCACTCTCTGATTTTCTGCTTTTCATAACCACCAAGAATGATTCTAAAATTCATAGAATTACTATTATTATCAGTAGTAGTATCAACATTATCATTACTGAATTTATTACGAATTTATTTTCAAAAGCCTTCCAAGTGCTGGAATAGGAACAAACTAATAAGATCGGACATGTTTCCTGACCCACAGGCACTCAGATTGTAAGAGAAAGAGAGAACACATATATGAATCCCGAATTTAGAGAGAGACCCAAAGAGATTATGTGGCTGGACCAAGGTCATACAGTAGGCTGGTGGAAGAACCGTGCAGATCTTTCAAATCTCATGACTCCCAGCCACATGCTCATTCCACTAAACCATGATGCCGCCCAAACAATCACTTGTCAGTCATTTATTCATTCATTCAATCATATTTGTTGAGTGCATACCATGTGCAGAGCACTGTACTAAGCGCCAAATCCAACGGCTCCTACTCTATCCTAATCCTCCTCGACCTCTCAGCTGCCTTCAACATTATGGACCACCCCCTTCTCCTCAACACGCTATCCAACCTTGGCTTCACAGACTCTTTCCCCTCCTGGTTCTCCACTTATCTCTCCGGCCGTTCATTCTCAGTCTCCTTTGCGGGCTCCTCCTCCCCCTTTCATCCCCTTAGTTTAGAGGTTCCTTAAGGGTCAGTTCTAACTACACTCACTCCCTTGGTGAACTCATTCGCTCCAACAGCTTCAAGTATTATCTCTACGCTGATGACACCCAAATCTACATCTCTGCCCCTGCTCTCTCTCTCTCCCTCCAGGCTTGTATCTCTTCCTGCCTTCAGGACATCTCCATCTGGATGTCTGTCTTCCATCGAAAACTCAATATATACAAGACTGAACTCCTTATCTTCCATTCCAAATCCTGCCCTCTCCCTGACTTTCCCATCACTGTAGATGGCACTAGCATCCTTCCTCTCTCACAAGCCCACAACCTTGGTGTTATCCTCAACTCCGCTCTGTCATTCACCCCACACATCCAATCTGTAACCAAATCCTGCCGTTCTCACCTCCGCAACATCACCAAGATCCGCCCTTTCCTCGCCATCCAAACTGCTACCTTGCTGGTTCAATCTCTCATCCTATCCCGACTGGATTACTGCATCAGCCTGCTCTCTGATCTCCCATCCTCCTGTCTCTGCCCACTTCAACCTATACTTCACGCTGCTGCCCGGATCATCTTTGTGCAGAAACGCTCTGGGCATGTTGCTCTCCTTCTCTAAAATCTCCAGTGGCCAGTCAACCTACCGCATCAAACAAAAACTCCTCACTCTCGGCTTCAAGGCTATCCGTCACTTCGCCCCCTCCTAACTCACCTCCATTCTCTCCTTCTACAGCCCAGCCTACATCCTCCACTTCTCTGCCACTAACCTCCTGACTGTGCATCATTCTCGCCTGTCCTGCTGTGGACCCACGGCCCACGTCCTTCCTCTGGCCTGGAATGCTCTCCCTCCACACATCCACCAAGGTAGCTCCCTTCCTCCCTTCAAAGCCCTCCTGAGAGCTCACCTCATCCAGGAGGCCGTCCCAGACTGATCTCCCTTTTTGCTTTCGCCCTCCCCATCCCCCCCGCCCTACTTCCTTCCCCTCCCCACAGCACTCGTATATATTTGTACAGATTTATTACTCTATTCATTTTAGTTAATGATGAGCATATAGTTATAATTCTATTTGTTCCGACGATTTTGACACCTGTCTACATGTTTTATTTTGTTGTCTGTCTCCCCCTTCTTGACTGTGAGCCCGTTATTGGGTAGGGACCACCTCTATATATTGACGACCTGTACTTCCCAAGCGCTTAGGACAGTGCTATGCACACAGTAGACACTCAATAAATTCGAATAAATGAATGAATGAATGAATGAATATGAGGGAGAACTGATGTTGACTCCCCATTTTGGTCCTACTGTATGCCAAGCACTGGGACAGGTACGTTGGGCATAGTCTCAGGTCTGCCTGAGCTTTATAGTCAAAGAGAGAGGGAGAGCAAAAATGAAATCCTTGCCTTCAAGGAGTTTACCTTGAAGGTTAAGGTGGTTAGTAGATTGTTGGATCTCTGCCCACAGAGAATGGAGGAAACCAAGGTTCCAGGCAACTTATGAGTTACGACACAGGGAATAATTATAACAATAGTATTACTATGGACCAAGCACTGATCTAAGCTCTGGGGTATATGCAAATTAATCAGGTTGGACACAGTCCCTGTCTCACATGGAGCTCACACTCTTATTCCCCATTTTGCAAATAAGGTAACTGAGGTTTAGGTAAGTGAAGTGACTTGCCCAAGGTCACACAGCAGATACACGGCAGAGCCGAGATTAGAAGCCAAATCCTACTGACTTCCAGTCCCGTGCTCTATCCACTAGGCCATGATGCTTGTCGAAAGCTGTGATGTTAGAATGAAAGCTACAGATTGATTGATCAATCAACGATATCTGGTGAGCACTTACCGGGTACTAGGCACTGTACTAAGCACTTAGCAGATGAGGAAATTGTAGCACAGAGAGATTAAGCGGATTTCCCGAGATCATACAGCAAGACAGTGGCAGAGATGGGGGGTCTTCTGAGTCCCAGAACTTGGCTCTTCCCACTGACAACTGATTGGTGGCTGAGTTCCCTTCACTCACAAAGATCCACGCCCTCTCATCTGGTCCTGGAGGGGGTACTAGCTGGAATGGTTCATCTTTCCTCAGGGAAGTGACGTGAAAGAATAGGAGAAATTCTAACTTTGATCCTCCTATTCTGGGCTTACATTGAAATTTCCCTTCCCTGCCTCTCACCTTTCCCCTGCTCCTCTCCAGAGTCATATGGACTGTTCTGGGATGGGGAGCACAGAACTCTGTTGAGAGAGAGGCTCACTTCATCTCATCGTTCCTGGACGCTGGTGGGGTGACAGGAAGGTCTGGGTAGGGGGTGGGAGCTGTCCGGATCCTCGCTCCCCCTCTCAGCTATCCAGAAGACTGCGCTATCCCCTCAGAAGACAGATGGGTTATTTTCTGGGGGATTCTCTGTGGGAGGACAGGCCCGGGGCTCCGCTGAGACGGCTGACCATCCGGGAATATTGGAAGGCCTGGATCGTGGGCTCTCTGTGGTCCCGGCCCCCACAATCTAAATGACTGCCCAGTCCCACGTGGCCCCAGAGTGGGACTCCTTCCTAGCAGAACCTCAATGGACTTATCATTCGTTTTCTAAGATTAGCTTTAATCACGGTAGCTTTATGTTTCAACTCTGGAGATTGGAAGTATTTCATTGTAGGGGGAATAGATACCCTACCCCATTTGGTTAGTCATGGTTGAATGCAATATTCAGATTGACTAGGTTTAAGAAAAAAGAAAATGACTCCAAGATCTCTTTCCAGTTCTGCCACTGAATGGCTGTGTGTCACAGGCATCTTTTGTGTGCAAAGAATGTAGCTTGACCTATTGAATAGGGACCGTCTCTATATTTTGCCAACTTATACTTCTCAAGCGCTTAGTACAGTGCTCTGCACACAGTAAGCGCTCAATAAATACGATTGAATGAATGAATGAATTTGATTGATTGATTGAATTAAAACGTAAATTTTGAACTATATTATAAAATAAATAATAATAGTAACAACAGTAAAGGTAGGAAGAGAAATCATAATGGTGTTGATTGAGTGACATTAAATGGTTGGGAAAATTCAACCTGTACCCCTGCTCCTGGCTTCTGGGGCAGATTTGAGAATCAAAATTAAGACTAAGACAACCTTCTTCAGCTACCTCTTACATTTTATTTAATGTTTTTTGTGAAGCACTTACTATGTCCCAGGAACTGTATTAATCACTGGGGTAGATACAAGGTAATCAGGTTGGACACAGTCCATGTCTCACAAGGGGCCTGCAGTATTCATCCCCATTTTACAGATGAAGGAACCGAGGCCCAGAAAAGTGACGTGACTTGTCCAAAGCCACAGAGCAGACAGGTGGTAGAGCGTGATTAGAACCCAGGTCTTTCTGACTCCCAGGCCCGTGCCCTATCCTCTGCTGATGGTGAATAAAGGGGGTGAATCCAATTGCAGATATCCATCCCCAGGCATGAGAGGTAGATTTAAATACCAGACAAGAACAACTGGTAAAACTCTTCTACCAAACTAGTCAAAGCCATTGACAATAGGCAGCGTTCAGCTCGGAAAAGTCTCTAATGACAAATACCACAGATCTTTGCAGGCTGCCCAACTCTTTCTAGAGTCATTACTTGGGGACCGAAATAACAGGGTTAGAGCATGAAGTGAAATTTTCTATCTCTGGTGAAAAGACCCCCAACCAGGACTCTCCCCATTGCCATCTTCACGTCGCTGTTCCTCAGGCTGTAGATGAGGGGGTTCAGGGTGGAGTGCACCACGGTGTAGAACACGGACACCAGCAGTTCGAGGGTCGAGGGGGAGTCTGACATGGGCTTGAGACAGGAGATGACAAGCCATAGAGAGGAAGACAATGAAGACGGCGAGATGGGGTAGACAGGTCGAGAAAGTTTTGGTCCGGCTCTTTGCGGTCGACATCCTCAACACAACTTGGAAGATGTGCATGTAGGAGACGACGATGGAGACGAAGCAGACGAGACATAAAACTACCCCCCCGGTGACGCTCTCATCGATGGCGACGTCGACCTAGGAGCAGGAGATCTTCAGCAGGGGCGGGACATCACAGAAGAACTGCTGGACGATGTTGGACTCACAGAATCTCAGGGAAAAGTCGAAGCTGAATATAAGACCCTAAACATCACCCCGCTGAGCAAGTAGGCGGCCACCATCTTTCCACAGGCCCTGTTGTTCATGATGAGCTCATAACGCAGGGAGTGGCAGATTCATTCATTCATTCATTCATTCATTCAATCGCATTTATTGAGCGCTTACAGTGTGCAGATCACTTTACTTAGCGCTTGAGAAGTACAGGTTGGCAACATATAGAGACGGTCCCTACCCAACAGCTGTCTCACAGTCTAGAAGAGGGAGACAGACAACAAAACAGCACATATATTAAAAAATAAAATAAATAGAATAGTAAATATGTACAAGTAAAATAAATAGAGTAATAAAACTGTACAGACATATATACAGGTGCTGTGGGGAGGGGAAGGAGGGACAGCGGGGGAGATGGGGAGTGGGAGGAGGGGGACAGGAAGGAGGGGGAGAGAAAGGAGGGGGCTCAGTCTGGGAAGGCCTCCTGGAGGAGGTGAGCTCTCAGTAGGGCTTTAAACGGAGGAAGAGAGCTGGCTTGGCGGATGTACGGAGGGTGGGCATTAGAGGCCAGGGGGAGGACGTGGGCCGGGGGTCGAAGGCGGGATAGGCGAGAACGAGGCACAGTAAGGAGTTTAGTGGCAGAGGAGCGGAGAGTGCGGGCTGGGCTGTAGAAGGAAAGAAGGGAGGTGAGGTAGGAGGGGCGAGGTGATGGAGAGCCTTGAAGTCGAGAGTGAGGAGTTTTTGCCTGATGCGTAGATTGCTCGGTAGCCACTGGAAATTTTTGAGGAGGGGAGTAACATGCCCAGAGCTTTTCTGCACGAAGATGATCCGGGCAGCAGAGTGAAGTATAGATTGAAGTGGGGAGAGACAGGAGGTTGGGATATCAGAGAGGATGCTGATGCAGTAATCCAGTCGGGATAGGATGAGAGATTGAACGAGCAGGGTAGCGGTTCGGATGGATAGGAAAGGGCGGATCTTGCCGATGTTGCGGAGGTGAGAACGGCATGTTTTGGTGATGGATTTGATGTGAGTGGTGAACGAGAGCGCAGAGTCGAGGATGACACCAAGGTTGCGGGCTTGTGAGACGGGAAGGATGGTAGTGCCGTCAACAGTGATGGCAAAGTCAGGGAGATGGTGGGATTTGGGAGGGAAGATAAGGAGTTCAGTCTTGGACATATTGAGTTTTAGATGGCGGGCAGACATCCAGATGGAGATGTCTTGAAGGCAGGAGGAGACAGGAGCCTGAAGGGAGGGAGAGAGAGCAGGGACAGAGATGTAGATTTGGGTGTCATCAGCGTAGAGATAATAGTTGAAGCCGTGGAAGCGAATGAGTTCATCAAGGGAGTGAGTGTAGAGAACAGAATCTATGATTCTGGCAGATGGCAGCGTTGCGGTTGTAGGCCATTGCCGTGAGGATGACCAGGTCTGAAGCAGCAAACATAGCCACCCAAAAGACCTGGGCCACACAGCCCAGAAGTTAGATGGATCTGCGATCGGTCAGTGAGATCACGACATACTTGGGGACGGTGACGGAGATATAGCAGCGGTCGAGAACAGACAGATTCCTGAGGAAGACGTACATGGGGGTGCGGAGGTGCCGATCAAGGGCGGTGACGGCGACGGTGAGGTGATTCCCCGTCAGGCAGCCAGGTAGACCAGGAGGAACAGCACGGCATGGACCAGCTGCAGCTCCCGGACTTCCGAGAAACCCAGCAGGAGGAATTCCTTCACGGTGGAGACGTTGGGCATTTTTGGGAGGCAGCATTGACTTTCTGCATGTGATGAGGGAAAAGCCAAAGTCAAATTTAATTGATGGGATGAGTGAAGGAATTGACAGGACACTTGGTGATTCTCTATGGAAAGGAGACAGTTATTGAAATCAAAATTATCTTTGAGTTCACCGTGGAGACAATGAACATTTCTAGGTTATGATTTTGACTCCCTGCACAGGAAGAGGGAAGGAAGACCTCAATTTACAGACATTGATGTTGGGGGTGAAGGAATAAGTCTAAGTCAATCAATTCTATATATTGAATACCTACAAAGGGAACAGTATTAGTACATATGATCACTGCCCCCAAGGAGCTTCCATTCTATTCCATTCAAGCTTCGAACAGTGTAGAAGCTGGATACACTCTATAGGGATGAAGAGAGGCCTGGGAGTCAGAGGACCTGGATACTAATCCCAACTCTACCATTTGTCGGCTGCATAGCCATGGGAAAGTGAGTTAATTTCTCTACACCTCAGTTTTTTCAATAGTAACATGAGGATTCGTTACCTGTTTTCACTCCTAATTAGTCTGTGAATCCCTCGTGGAATACGGACTGTGTTCTATATAGTCTAGAGGAGCAGCGTGGCCTAGTGGAAAGAACATGGGCCCAAGAATCAGAAGACCTGGGTTCTAATTCCAATTCTGCCACTTGTCTGCTATGTGACCTTCGGCAAATCACTATCCATTCTCTTCTTCCTTTGGTCTGTAATTTACTTATTTATATTAATGTCAGTCTCACCCTCTAGACTGTGAGCTCGTTGTGGACAGGGAACCTTTCTTCCATCTCCGTTGTATTTTACCGTTCCCAGCACTTAGTACAGTGCTCTGCACATAGTAAGCGTTCAATAAATACTATTGATGATCATGATTGATGAAGGTTCATTCATTCAATCGTATTTATTGAGTGCTTACTGTGTGCAGAGCACTGTACTAAGTGCTAAGGTTGAACACAATCCCTATCCTACATGTGGGTAACAGGCTAATGGGAAAGGAGAACTGAAGTGTAATGCACGTCTCTGCTGCCTTGGCCATATATTGTTCTATTGTACTTTCCAAGTGCTTAGTACAGTGCTCTGCACCCAGTAAGTGCTCAATAAATTTGTTGGATTGATTGATCAATGCATCCAGTTTTCTCCCAGAGCCTGCTATCTGGCTTCACACTTCGGGTAGAATGCTGTCTGGAAATCGGACAACAGTCTTCCCTTTGATGTGTACCTTCATTGATAGAACGTCATGCCTCTCTAGACTGTAAGCTTGTTGTGGGCAGGGAATATGTCTGCTTATTGTTATATTGTACTCGCCCAAGCTCTTAGTGCAGTGCTCTGCACATAGTAAGCGTTCAATAAATATGATTGAACGAACGAAAGGTCTTGATGCCCACCCCACAATGAATTGTTAGTCACACAAGTCTTATCAGCCTCCTTCCCAGACACAGACAAATCCTCAATCGCTGGACTTTCTCTTTGGATTTGTAGGCTAGCTGATGAGGGATGGGATAATCAGTGAAATGAAGCAGACACATTGTCCCATAGAGGAGAGACTAGGAATTTTCCCTTTAGGATTCTCCCCAGGGAGGCCTTCATTTCCCGGTTCCTCAGACTGTAAAGGAGGGTATTAAGAGCGAGTGGCACCATGGTATAGAACACGGACACTAGTAGATCCAGCGCGAGATGGAGTCTGACACGGGCTTGAGGTAGGCGATGGCAGCCGTAAAGCCGAAGACGGTGGCGACGACGAGGTGAAGCAAGCAAGTGGAAAAGGCCTTGGCCCGTGCCTCGGCGGCCGGCATCCTCAGCATGGCCCGAAAGATGTGGACATATGAGATGACGATGGAAACGAAGCAGACGACAAGTAACACCACCCCGGCATTAACGCTTACATTGATGGCAAAATGGTCTTCCGAATAGGAGAACTTCAGCAGGGAGGGGACGTCACAGAAGAACTGCTGGATGATGTTGGGCCCACAGAAGCTGAGTGTGAAGGTCAAGGCTGAAAGCGAGACGCCAAATAGCGTCCAGCTGAGCCAGGAGGCAGCCTCCATCTTTCCACAGGCCGTGTTGGTCATGATGAGCTCATAGTGCAGGGGGCGGCAGATGGCGGCGTAGGACATCTCTGTGAAGACGGCTAGCTCTGAAGTGCCAAAACGACCACTAGGCAGACCTGGGTGGCAAAGCCCAGGAGGAAAATGGATCTACAAACGATCAGGGAGTTGTGGATGGATTTGGGGACGATGACAGAGATGTAGCATAGATCGAGCACGGACAGGTTCCTGAGGAAGGAGTGCATGGGAGGCGCCGGTCGAGGGCCGTGACGGCGATGATGAGGAGATTCCCCGTTAGGGCCGCCATTCATAAATTTATTCAATCGTATTTACTGAGCGCTTACAGTGTGCAGAGCACTGTACTAAGCGCGTGGGAGGTACAAGTTGGCAACATACAGAGATGGTCCCTACCCAACAGCGGGCTCACAGCCTAGAAGGGGGAGACAGACAACAAAACAAAATATGTTAACAAAATAAAATAAATAGAATAAATATGTACAAGTAAAATAAATAAATAAATAAATACAGCAATAAATATGTACAAACATGTATACATATATATAGGTGCCGCGGGGAGGGGAAGGAGGTAAGTTGGGGGGAGTGGGGAGGGGGAGGAGGGGGTTCAGTCTGGAGACGGTCCCTATTCAACAACGGTCTCACAGTATAGAAGGGGGAGACAGACAACAAAAAACAAATTGACAGTAGGCTCCACTGCCCCTTCCAGTTATCGCCCTATCTCTCCCAATCAATCAATCAATCAATCAATCGTATTTATTGAGCGCTTACTGTGTGCAGAGCACTGTACTAAGCGCCTGGGAAGTACAAGCTGGCAACATATAGAGACAGTCCCTACCCAACAGTGGGCTTACAGTCTAGAAGGGGGAGACAGAGAACAAAATCAAACATACTAACAAAATAAAATAAATAGAATACCCTTTCTTTCCAAACTCCTAAAGCGAGTCGTCTACACTCGCTGCCTCGAATCCCTAAATTCCAACTCTCTCCTGGACCCCCTTCAATCTGGCTTCCATCCCCTCCAGTCCACCGATACTGCCTTTTCAAAGGTCACCAATGACCTCCTTCTTACCAAATCCAATTGCTCCTACTCCATCCTAATCCTCCTCCACCTCTCAGCTGCCTTTGACACTGTCGACCACCCCCTTTTCCTCAACACGTTATTGAACATTGGATTCACGGATTCCGTCTTCTCCTCGCTCTCCTCTTATCTCTCTGGCAGTACCTTCTCAGTCTCCTGTGCGGGCTCTTTTTTCCCCTCCCATCCCTTAACTGTAGGGGTTCCCCAAGGGTCAGTTCTCGGTCCCCTTCTATTCTCCATCTATACTCACTCCCTTGGTAAACTCATTCGCTCCCACGGCTTCAACTCTCATCTCTATGAAAATGACACCCAAATCTACCTCTCCTCCCTTGTTTCCTCTCCCTCCATCCAGGCTCTTATCTCCTCCTGCCTTCAGGACATCTCCACCTGGATGTTCTCGCACCACCTCAAACTCAACACGTCCAAGACTGTGGTCCCAAGCCCTGTCCTCTCCCTGACTTTCCCATAACTGTGGACAGCACGGCCATCCTTTGCATCTCACAAGGGTAGGGGCCGTCTCTATATGTTCCCGACTTGTACTTCCCAGGTGCTTAGTACAGTGCTCTGCACACAGTAAGCGCTCAATAAATACGATTGAATGAATCCATCACCAAAACCTGCCGGTCTCACCTTCACAACATCAGCAAGATCCACCCTTTCCTCTCCATCCAAATCGCTACCTCATTGGTATAATCTCTCATCCTATCCCCTCTGGATTACCGCATCAGCCTCCTTTTTGAACTCCCATCCTCCTTCTCTCCCGGCTTCTGTCTATACTTCACTCTGCTGCCTGGATTATCTTTCTACAGAAACGCTCTGGGCATGTTAGACGCCCGGGACACCGTTAGACGCCCGGGACTCCGTTCCCGAGAGGCTCAGCCGCCGTCACACCGCGTGGCCACCACTGCTCCCGGAAGGATCCTCCCCTCAGAGCGCCACCACTGACGCCCGGGACTCCGTTCCCGAGAGACCTGCCCGCCATCACACCGCGTGGCCCCCGCTGCTCCCGAAAGGATCCTCTCCCCAGAGCGCAGCCATAGACACCCCCTGCTTCCACCCCCCCACCAAATAAGAGACCATCGTTAAAGAGCCACCCAATACCGCCCTTCCCGGTCCGGATCGGACTGATTCTCCCCTCCCCCCCTCCTCCCCTCTCCCTGGAAAAAGGCCCTTGTTATCACCAAGATACATTAACGACAACCTCATTGGCACCTACTCAGCCCTCCCATGCTATTTGGCTGTTCACTCCTCTCCCCAGGCATCTCCACCCCTTGACACCACTTAACAGTTCCATCCCACTCCAGCGACATAATAGTTTGTATCTGCTCTCTGTGACATCACTATCTGCCTATTTTCTTATTGCCATAGGATGTTAATCGTTAACTACCCTCTGTGATGCCATCGCCTACTTATATCATTGCTGCTGCTTTATCACTTCTGCATTTCAATTGTTAACCTCCCGCTGTGCTGTCATCCACCCTGCTGACCTCACCATGAACTATCAGTTCCCTTGCTCCCAACTGACATTCCCATTCCTCACCTTCCCCTTCCACTCTCCCACCCAGCTTTTTCCCTCCCTTCCCCCCCCCCCACCGCTCCCCCTCACCCCCTACCAAGGATCCCTCTGTACCAGCGCCAATCCTCAACTCCTCCCTCCCAGAACCCTCCCTCCCCTCCTCCCCCGCCCCATCCCATCCCAGTTCTCCTTTCCCAGCGCCACCCCTCTTCCCACTCTCCCCGCCTAGGCCCCCGCCAACTCATCCCAATCCAAACCCTCCCCACCCCTCGCACCCTTCCCCCTCCCTCCTCTCCCTCGACAGCTGCTGCCAGGTATGGCCTCTGGAACCCCGCTCCGTTATAAGTAAGCTCCCTTTCATCCTGGACCTATTGCTTTCCAGCTCTCTACTCCTCCTGGCCCTAACTGAAACATGGCTGTCTCCGGACAAAACGGTTTCTTCTGCTGCTCTCTCCAGTGGAGGCCTCTTCTTCTCCCACTCCCCCAGACTCACCGGAAAAGGAGGAGGTGTCGGTTTCCTTCTCGCCCCCCCAATGTCGCTTTCGCACTATCCCTCCGCCCCTTCCCTTTCCTTCCCTTCCTTTGAAGCCCACATTATTCGCATCTACCACCCCCTCCAGATTCTTGTAGCCATAATCTACCGCCCCCCAGCCCCACCTCCAAATTCTTTAACGATTTTGACCTCTTCCTCACCTTACTTTTCTCCTTTTCCATGCCCACTCTGATCCTCGGAGACTTCAACATTCACATGGATATCCCTGGTGAGTACTCTGCCGCCCGCCCTCTATTTCTCCTTGACGCTGCCAACCTCTTGTTCCACCCCACCTCACCCACTCACTAACTTGGTCACACCCTCGACCTAATCATCTCCTACCGCTGCACTGTCTCCACCCTCACCAACTCTGAAATCCCTCTCTCTGATCATAAACTTCTCACCTGCCTCCTCACTCACACTCCTTTCCTCTGTAAATCTATATTACTTCCTCACAGATACCTCCACTCTCTTGACTCATCTATCTTTCTGAGCGCCTCACATCCTACCTCTCCTCCCTTTCCTCCCTACCCAATCCTGATGATCAGATTACTGCTCTCAACTCTACCCTCTCTACTCAGCTCTACTCGCTCACTCCCCTTTCCCTTCGCTGCTCTCGTACCACTAACATGCAGCCGAGGATCACTGCCACTGTCCGCCACCTTCGCTCTTATGCTCGAGCTGCTGAACGCTGCTGGCGAAAGCCTAAACACCATGCTAACCTCGTTTACTTCAAGTGTATCCTTTCCTGCCTTAACTCAGCCCTCTCTTCTGCCAGACAAAACAATTTCTCCTCCTTTATTGACACCCATGCCCATCACCGCCGCCAGCTCTTCCATACATTCAACTCTCTTCTCAGGCCCCCGGTTCCTCCCCCTCCTCCTTCCCTCACCCCCAACGATCTGGCCTCCTACTTCATTAACAAAATTAAATCCATCAGGTCCGACCTCCCCAAAGTCACTTCCCCCCCTTCTCCAACACCCCGGCTCTCAACACTCTCTGCTACTCTCCCATCCTTCCCAGTAGTATCCTCAGAGGAGATCTCCTCCCTCCTCCCAAGTGCTACTCCAGCCAAATGTGCTTCTGAGGCTATTCCCTCTCACCTTATGAAATCTCTCTCTCCGTCCCTTCTCCCCTCCTTAACCGCTCACTCTCCACTGGTTCCTTCCCCTCTGCCTTCAAACATGCCCACGTCTCACCCATCCTAAAGAAACCCTCTCTTGACCCCACCTCACCTTCTAGTTATCACCCTATCTCCCTCCTACCATTCTTTTCCAAACTCCTTGAACGAGTCGTCTACACGCCCTGCCTCGAATTCCTCAATGCGAACTTTCTCCTTGACCCCTTCCAATCTGGCTTCCATCCCCTACATTCCACGGACACCGCCCTCTCAAAGGTCACCAATGACGTTCTGCTT
The DNA here is from genome assembly GCF_015852505.1 of Tachyglossus aculeatus. NCBI lineage: Eukaryota > Metazoa > Chordata > Mammalia > Monotremata > Tachyglossidae > Tachyglossus > Tachyglossus aculeatus. Next base: position 2,938,456 of record NW_024044837.1, read on the forward strand.
GTCAGATCCAACGGCCCGTACTTTATCCTAATCCTCCTCGACCTCTCAGGTGCCTTCGACACTGTGGGCCACCCCCTTCTTCTGAACACGCTATCAAACCTTGGCTTCACAGACTCTGTCCTCTCCTGGTTCTCCTCTTATCTCTCCGGCCGTTCATTCTCAGTCTCTTTTGCGGGCTCCTCCTCCACCTCCCATCCCCTTACTGTAGGAGTTCCTCAAGGGTCAGTTCTTGGTCCCCTTCTATTCCCTATCTACACTCACTCCCTTGGTGAACTCATTCGCTCCCAAGGATTCACCTATCATTTCTACGCTGATGACACCCAAATCTACATCTCTGCCCCTGCTCTCTCTACCTCCCTCCAGGCTCGCATCTCCTCCTGCCTTCAGGATATCTCCATCTGGATGTCTGCCCGCCATTTGAAACGCAACATGTCCAAGACTGAACTCCTTATCTTGCCTCCCAAACCCTGCCCTCTCCCTGACTTTTCCATCACTGTTGACGGCACTTCCATCCTTCCCGTCTCACAAGCCCGCAATCTTGGTGTCATCCTCGACTCCGCACTCTCGTTCACCCCTCACAACCAATCCGTCACCAAAACCTGCCGGTCTCACCTCCGCAACATTGCCAAGATCTGCCCTTTCTTCTCCATCCAACCCGCTACCCTGCTCGTTCAATCGCTCATACTATCCCGACTGGATTACTGCATCAGTCTCCTCTCTGATCTCCCATCCTCCTGTCTCTCCCCACTTCAATCCATACTTCACGCTACTTCCCGGATCTTCTTTGTGCAGAAACGCGCTGGGCATGTTACTCCCCTCCTCAAAAATCTCCAGTGGCTAGCAATCAATCTATGCATCAGGAAAAAACTCCTCACTTTCGTCTTCACTGTTCATTGTGAGCGGTGACTATGTCTGTTTAGAATGCAAGGCTGGGTTGTAGAGGCCACATAAAAAGCCAGGAATGCAGAGAAGATGGAACCGGAAGGATGGGTATGAGATGAGAGGCCAGTCGTGGGATGTGTGTGGAAAACCCGCCGCTGTGGAAAAAAACACTGACCGCCCGAAGATGAGAGTTAGGAGTTAGGAGGCGTGGACAGCAAACATCTAGTTGAAACCAGTCGATAGCAAGCTGTCAGGATCCCAAGAAAAGGACAAAGGACAATGAAGATGAGATTAGACTAGCCAACTTCTCACCCTCGGCTTCAATGCTCTCCATCACCTCGCCCCCTCCTACCACACCTCCCTTCTCTCCTTCTACAGCCCAGCCCGCACCCTCCGCTCCTCTTCCGCTTATCTCACTGTACCTCGTTCTCGCCTGTCCCGCCGTCGACCCCTGGCCCACGTCATCCACCTAGCCTGGAATGCCCTCCCTCCGCACATCCACCAAGCTAGCTCTCTTCCTCCCTTCAAAGCCCTACTGAGAGCTCACCTCCTCCAGGAGGCCTTCCCAGACTGAGCCCCTTCCATCCTCTCCCCGTCACCTCCCTCTCCATCCCCCCCCGCCTTACTTCCTTCCCCTCCCCACAGCACCTGTATATATGTTTGCACGTATTTATTACTCTATTTATTTATTTATTTTATTTGTACATATTTATTCTATTTATTTTATTTTGTGAATATGTTTTGTTTTGTTGTCTGTCTCCCCCTTCTAGACTGTGAGCCCGCTGTTGGGTAGGGAGCGTCTCTATATGTTGCCAACTTGTACTTCCCAAGCGCTTAGTACAGTGCTCTGCACACAGTAAGCGTTCAATAAATACGATTAAATGAATTAATGAATTAATGAATGAAGCTGAGATTAGACTAGCCTCAAAGCTCTCTGCGGGCAGGGAACGCGTCTTCCAATTCTGTTCTACTGTACACCTTCCCGCCCCCACCCCCCAGTGCTCTGCACACAATAAGTGCTCAGTAAGTACCATCGATTGATCGAGTGCCTACTGTACTGCCTTTTACACTAATTAATAACGATCTAGCTACCTATATCGGATTCCCTCAGTCATTTTTAGTTGGGTTGAAGAGGAGCCTATCTGCAGAGCACTTATATTCATTTAGTAACATCTATATTAACGTCTGTCTCCTCCACTAGACGGTAGACACGCTGTGGGCAGGGAACGTTTCCTTTAACTCAGTTCTATTATACTCTTCCAAGCACTTAGTACAGTGCCCTTCACAAAGAAAGCGCTCTAGAAATATCATTAATGTTGAAGAAATATTAGGCAGTGTAGGTAATCATTCATTTCCCGCCTCCGGCAATTGTCAGCTGTGTGACTTTGGTCAAGTCACTTAACTTCTCTGTGCCTCTTGTACCTCACTGTAATATGGGGATTAAGACTGTGAGCCCCCGTGGGACACCCTGATCACCTTGTAACCTCTCCAGCGCTTAGAACAGTGTTTTGCACATAGTAAGCACTTAATAAATGCCATTATTATTATTTTTTTTTCTAGACTGTGAGCCCGGTGTGGGAAGGGATTTTCTCTCTTTGTTGCTGAACTTTACTTTCCAAGTGCTTAATACAGTGCTTTCAACACAGTAAGCACTCAATAAATATGATTGAATAATAATATCAGGATGTCATTATGACACACACAAAAAAGGTGTTTGCAGACATGATCAATTAATCAAAGGTATTTATTGAGCACTTACTCTGTTCAGAGCACGGAACTATGTGCTTGGGAGAGTGAACTAGAACAGAATTTGGAGAGTATAGTAGAACAGAGTTGGTAGACAATACAAAAATATCTTTGTAAATTGTGTGTGTGTGTGTGCGAGAGAGAGAGAGCGAGAGAGCGAGAGAGAGAGAGACAGAGAGAGAAAGGTGTGGGTGGGTGGGGTATTAGGACCTCAGACCATTTATCATTTCTCCAAAGCCATTGCCTTCCCATCCCGGGTCTCTGTGAAAGTGAAAATGCAGACCTAGAAGCCAAAACGGAGGAAGGCTGAGGGTTGAAAATAAAAATGGGGATTTTCAGATTCCTTCCTGTAAATGTGCTCCTTCTCTGTGGGAAATCCACAGATAATCCATGAAAATGGGAAACACCACCAAAGTGAGATAATTCTTCCTGCTGAGATTCTCGGAGGTCCGGGAGCCGCAGCTGATCCACGCAGCGCTGTTCCTCCTGGTCTACCTGGCGCCCCTGATGGGGAATCTCCTCATCGTCGCCATCAACGCCCTCGACCGGCGCCTCCACACCCCTATGTACTTCTTGCTCAGGAACCTGTCCGTCTTCGACCTCTGCCTAATCTCCGTCACCGTTCCCAAGTCCACCCACAACTCCATGATCAATGGCAGAGCCATCTCTCTATGGGGCTGCGTGGCTCATGTCATTTTTGTGATTTCGTTTGCTTTTTCGGAGTTGTCCCTCCTCAGGGCGATTTCCTACGACTGTTACGGGGCCATCTGCCGCTCCCTCTGCTACGAGGTCATCATGGACCAGTGGGCCTGTGGGAAGATGTTCACGGCTTCGTGGCACAGCGGGGGCCTGTTTGGGGCAATGTACACAGCAGGGACATTGAAAATGAGCTTCTGTGCCTCTACCCTGATCCAACATTTCCTCTGCGACACCCTTTCCTTACTGAAGAACTCCTGTTCTGAAACTCACGTTGTAATCGATGTCAGCGTGGCCACTGCATTTAGCTTGGCTTTCACCCCCTTCATTTTCATCTTTGTCTCATACGTGCACATCTTCCGTGCTAAGAATTCAGGCTGCCGAAGGCCGGGCCAAAGCCTTCTCCACCTGCCTGCCCCACCTCGTCGTTGCCACCATCTTCTCGATTGCAGTCGTTGCCTATCTCAAGCCCGTGTCAGACTCCCCCACGACCCTGGACCTGCTGGTGTACATGCTCTACACCACGGTGTGCCTCACCCTGAACCCCCTCATCTACAGCCTGAGGAACCGGGACTTGAAGGCCGCCCTGGGGAGGATCCTGCAGGGGCATACATTCCTTCAGAAAAAAGATCCTCTTTTTTTGACCGACATTTATCCCCAGAATGTTTCCAAACTCCCTTGTTGCAAACTGCACTATACCAAGTGTTGTAGTTTCTCCTTCCCTGGTGATCAGTCAATCAGTGGTATTTATTGAGCGCTTACTCTATGCAGTGCACTGTAGGTAAGCGTTTGGGAGAGCCCAACACATCAAAACTGGCAGAGTCGTTCCCCTCCCACAAGGAGCTAACGGTCTTGAATACTCTTTGCTACCCTGTCTCCCTTCCCTTGATTTTCCAGATTCCAAATCCTTTCCTGACTAAATTGCTATTTTTCCAGAATCATAAGACATTTTATTTTCAGCTAATCCGCATGAGGTCCACTCAAGATCACTCTCCCCACCTTCACAGCCTTATTGAAGGCAAATCTCCTCCAAGAGGACTTCGCTGACCAAGCCTTCATTTCTTCTGCTCCCACTCCCTTCCGCGTCACCTTTGCACTTGGATTTTCCCCCTTTATTCACCCCTTCCTCAGCCCCACAGTATTTATGTCCATATCCATAATTTATTTATTTGTATTCATTTCTCTCTCCCTCACTAATAATGATGGTATTGGTTAAGCGCTTGGTATGTGCAAAGAGTCCATAAGCTCCCTATGGGCAGGGAATGCATCTACCGACTCTGTTATATTGTAATGTCCCAAGCGCTTAGTACAGCGTTCTGCTAACGGTAAGCACTCCATAAATACCATTGATTGATTGATTGACTAACATGGTCCCGGATGACTTCTTCTCTCCTTCTACAGCCCACCCCGTACCCTCCGCTCCTCTGCCATTTATCTCCTCACCGTGACTCGTTCTCGCCTGTTCCACCATCGACCCCCGGCCCACGTCATCCCCCGGGCCTGGAATGCCCTCCCTCTGCCCATCCGCCAAGCTAGCTCTCTTCCTCCCTTCAAGGCCCTACTGAGAGCTCACCTCCTCCAGGAGGCCTTCCCAGACTGAGCCCCTTCCTTCCTCTCCCCCTCGTCCACCTCTCCATCGCCCTCATCTTACCTTCTTCCCTTCCCCACAGCACCTGTATATATGTATATATGTTTGTACATATTTATTACTCTATTTATTTATTTATTCATTTATTTATTTTACTTGCACATACCTATTCTATTTATTTCATTTTGTTAGTATATTTGGTTTTGTTCTCTGTCTCCCCTTTTAGACTGTGAGCCCACTGTTGGGTAGGGACTGTCTCTATATGTTGCTAACGTGTACTCCCCAAGCGCTTAGTACAGTGCTCTGCACACAGTAAACGCTCAATAGATATAACTGATTGATTGATTGATTGACTAAGTGCCTGGCCTCCTTCTCTCTACATTCCAGCTGCTCTCTCAGAATTGATTCCTAATGCTTGGTAATATTGTGATGTCGTACTTGGGGTGGTTGGGATATGTGGGTTTCCCCCACCTCCACCTACCCTATTTATTCACCGTCCCTTCTGGGTTGCCTGGACCCTTAGGTATTTACCCCCAAGGACGTGGATACTTACCCTACCCCCGCCCCATAGCACTTATGTCAAAATCCTTACACTCTGTTGCTTCCTGTCTTTAATTCACTTGAATGTCTGCCACCCCAACAAGATTGAAAGCCCCTTGAGATAGAGATCTTGTTTAACAAGCCTATTGTTTTCTCCAAGAGCTTAGATAATTCCTCCGGTAGTGCTCAGGAAATGGAGACGCAGAATAGCTTAACGGGCCTGGGAGTCAGAGGACCTGGGTTCTAATCCTCTCTCCACAACTTGTCTGCTCTGTGATTTTGGTCAAGTCACTTCTCTTGACTTTGGTCAAGTCACTTCTCTGTGGTTCAGTTTCCCCATCTGTACAATGAGGATGAAGACTGTGAGCCCCATATGAGACGGAGGCTGTGTCCAACCTGATTAGCTAGTAACTACCCCCAGTGCTTATACAGCTCTTGGCATATAGTAAGTGCATAACAAGTGCCACAATTATTATTATTATTATTATTATTATTATTATTATTATTATTATTATTATTATTACCTTCAGTGAATACAAAGACAAAAACACAGACAGGGAGAAGAAGGAGTTGGTTAAGGGAGGATACTAGGTCATCAGGAGGGAATCAAAAAGAGACCTTTGATGACAAAAATGATCACAGTTGACAGAAAAGTAGCCTCTGAGATAAGACTTTATGAGGAAATGGTACTGGTAAAAACAAATCATACCAACCTTCTCCACTTAAGGCTCTCAATCATCAGTCATCACCATCAATAGTGTTTACTGAACACTTACTGTGTGCGGAGCACTGTACTGAGCCTGTGAGAGTGTACAGTATGCGAGAGAAGCAGCAGGGTATAGTGTATAGAGCATGGGTCTGGGTTTATGTGTTTTAATCCCGGCTCTGCCACCTCTCTGCTATGTAACCTTGGGAAAGTCACTTCACTTCTCTTTACCTCAGTTACCACCACTGTAAAATGAGGATCGAGACTGTGAGTTCCACGAGGTACAGGGACTGCTTCAACCCAAGTTGTTTGTATCCACCCCAGCGCTTACTACAGTTCTTGGCACATAATAAGTGCTCAACAAATACCATTATTATTACTACTATTAGTATTTTCATTGCTGTATAACAGAGTTGGTAGACACCTTCCCTACCCACAAGAAGCGAAACGTCTAGAGAGGGAGACAGACATTAATCTAAATAAATAATCTACGATACTCAATTCATAATTTATAAATATGAAGTGCTGTGGGGATGAGAGTAGCTTGATTATCCTCATGGGGAAGCCAGGATGATTCATTTATTCACTCATTCAATCGTATTTGACAGGTCAGTATGTTCTGGGGGCTTTCAGTCACGAGGTCCCTCAGAACTAAAGGGGAATCCTGCTTTCTCCAAATGGAACAGAGGGGCCACGTGGGAAGGATTATAAATTGCTGCTCGAGAGGAGTGCAGAATGTGAAAGACACTATCTTTCGGGAACTCCTCCACAAGAGTGATGTCTCCTTCCGTGCGCAAGCAGCAATTAATCGGTAGGATTTATTGAGAGCTTCCTGTGCACCGGGCACTGGACTAAGTGCTTGGGAGAGTACAGAGTCGGGAGATATGTTTTCTGGTTATAATGAGCATGCAGTCCAGAGAGGGGTGACAGACTTTAATTAATCCATCAGTAGTATTTTCGGGATGCTTCTTGTATGTAGAGCTCTGTACTAAGCGCTCTGGAGAGTGCAATATAACAAAGCTGGGAGACAAGTTCCCCGAACACAACGAGCCTGACGTCTAGAGATGGAGGGGCTGAACAGCTTAAAGGGGAGACTTTTAACTCTGGGAGAAATGTGATGAGAAATCGCCTGTTTCCATCCATTGGTATGTGCCAACATGCGTCAGGAAATCCATTTCAGTGACCTTCAGCTGTTTCATTTTTCATGTGGGTTCCTACCTGATCCTTGTCTTCCTCTAGCTTGAGAAGCGCTTGCTATATTCCAAGTACAGGGCTAGGCTCTGGGCTCGATACAAAATTGAACAGAGTCCATGTCCCACATGGGGCTCCCAGTCTAAATTGGAGGGAGAACAGGTATTCTTTTAAAGGTACTTGCTAAGCATATAGTGTGTGTGCTGTAATAATAATAACGATAATAATAATTATGGTATTGGTTATATGCTTACTATGTGCCAGGCACTGTATTTAATGCTGGAACTGTTCTTTGTGCTGGAGTTGATACAAGATTGGTCATAGCCCGCGTCCCACATGGAGCTAACACTCAAAGTAGAATGGAGAACTGGGTTTTTTTTATACTTGTTGAGCACTTAGTATGTATCTAGCACTGCTATAAGCAATGGGGGAGATACAAGATGATAATAATGATGGTATCTGTTAAGCGCTTATTATATGCCAATCACTGTTCTAAGCACTGGGTAGATACAAGGTAATCAGGTTGTCCCACGTGGGGCTCACTGTTTAATCCCCATTTTACAAGATGAAGCAATTGAGACACAAAGAAGTTAAGTGACTTGCCCAAGGTCACATAGCAGACAAGAGGCGGAGGTGGGATTAGAACTCAGGTCTTCTGACTCCCAAGCCCGTGCTCTTTCCACTAAGCCATGCTGCTTCTCTAATAATCAGATTGGACATAGACTCTCTCCCACCTGGGGCTCGCAGTTCATGTAGCAGGAAGAAAAGGTAACTAATAAATATTTGCAAATGAAGGAACTGAGACCAGAGAAGCTATGTGACTGGCCAAAGGTCTCACAGCAAGTCACATTGCAAGCTAGTGGCAGAGATATAATTAAAACTCTCTCTCTTGGTCTAGGTAGCTCACTGAATTTTGTTTGGTCTCTGTGCTTCTGTCTCCCTATCTCTGTTTTTCTGTGTCTGCCTGTCTTTATGTCACCCTGCTGCTTCGTGTTTACCTTTGTGTTTATTTATGAGAGGAGAGTGGTGGTCTGTCAAATATGAAGGGAGAAGGCGTTCTAGGGCAGATAGGCTAGTGTGACGATAAATAAGAGGAGCTGCAGTATTTCAATCCTCACAAACACTTAAGAACAGGGAATGTTCCCGGGAGAATAAAATGGTTTGAATGCTTGTCTTCATTCCAGGCCAGAGGCAGAAGAAAGAGGAATCTGAGAGGCCCGATGCAACCTAACAATTTCACTTTTTTTATGTTTTTCTAGGGGAGACACCCTCAGGCAGTCCACAGACCGCATGGCCAATCACACAGTTGTGAGGGAATTCCTCCTGCTGGGTTTCTGAGAGGTCTGAGAGCTGTAGCTGGTCCATCCTGCGTTGTTCCTCCTGTCTACCTGGCGGCCCTGACGGGGAATCTCGTCATCGTCACTGTTGCCGCCCTCGACCGGCACCTCCACACCCTCATGAGGACCGGGACCACAGGAAGCCCACGATCCCGGCCTTCCGAGATTACCGGATGGTCAGCTGTCCCAGAGGAGCTCCGGGCCCGTCCTCACACGGGGAACCCTCCAGGAAATAACTGGACCGTCGTCTGAGGGGACGGCGCAGCTATCTAGAGAGCCGAGAGGAGGAGGGAGGATCTTGACAGACCCCTCAATTCACCAAGATCTTTCTGTCACCCCCACCAGCGCCCAGGACCGACGAGATGGAGTGAGCCTCTCTCTCAGCAGAAGTAGATGGTTCCCAGCCCAGAACAGGCCCGGTGACTCGGGAGAGGAGCAGGGGAAAGGTAAGGGGCAGGAAAGGGAAATTTAAATATAAACCCAAGATATACCAGGAATATTCCTGTTCTTTCTTAATAATAATAATTGTGGTATTTGTTAAATGCTTGCCATGTGCCAAGTACCGTTCTCAGTGCTGGGATAGATATGATAAAATCAGATTGGACACTGTCCTTGTCCCACATGGGGCTCATCGTTTTATACCCCATTTTACAGATGAGAAAACAGAGGAACAGAAAAGTTAAGTGACTTGCACGAGGTCGCCCAGCAGGTAGCAGGTTTTAGACCAAGGTCCCCTAGACTTCCAGGACCATTCTCATTCCACTGGGCTGTGCTGCCTCTCCAATTATGTAGATTTATGTGACCACAATCGTTGCAGATGTTTGCAAATGGAATAGACTTCTAGGAGTCTGGAATGGTTTCAGTGCTGTCATGAACCAAGGCAGGTTGATTGGAGGAGATGTACAACCTGATAAACGTCTGTGTACTCCAGTGCTCATTACATTGTCTGGCACATAGTGAACGTGAAAAAAAAATACTACAAAAAGCCCAAGATTCCCTCCAACCCAAAGATCTTCTTCTCTCCTCTGCACTTTTCTCTGCAATATTATTCTCATCCCTGTCTTTTCTAAATGTCCTTAGGCAGTCAACGTCAATTCCCGGAAAATGACCGATGTCACCGTGAAGACAGAATTCCTCCTACTGGAATTCTCGGAGGTCCGGGAACTGCAGCTGGTCCAGTCCTCACTGTTCCTCCTGCTCTATTTGGCGGCCCTGATGGGGAATCTCCTCTTCTACACCATCACCGTCCTCGAGTGGTGCCTCCACACCCCCATGTACTTCTTCCTCAGGCACCTGCCCATCATCGACCTCTGCCTCATGTCTGTCACCGTTCCCCAATCTATCCACAACTCCCTGATAGACGGTAAATCCATTTCCTTCCTGGACTGTGCCACCCATGTCTTCTCGGTGGTTATGTTTGGAGGTTCAGAGATGTTCAACCTCAAGGCGATGTCCTACGACCGCTACGTCGCGATCTGCCATCCCCTTCGCTATGAGGTCGTCATGAACCGAGTGGCATGTGGGAAGATGGCAGCCACTTCCTGGCTTACTGGAAGACTGTTTGGAGTCTTGTTTTTGACTTCGAACTTCTCCCTGTTCTTCTGCGGGTGCCACGTCGACCCCCAGGTCTTCTGCGACGTCCCCTCGCTGCTGAAGATCAACTGCTCTGAGAACCACATCGCTATCGATGTGAGTGTTGCTATTTGTTCCTGTTTGGGCTTTGTGTGCTTGGTCTCCATCATGGCATCATATGCCTCCATCTTCTCCACAGTGCTGAGGATCTGATCAGCCGATAGTCGGTCGAAAGCCTTCTCCATCTGCCTGTTTCAACTTCTAGTGGTCACTGTGTTTCTCACGATGTCTGCCTTCGATCACCTCAAGCCACCATCAGAAACCTCCCCGTCCCTGGACCTGCTGGTGTCCGTGTTCTACACCGTGGTGCCCCCCCGCCCTCATCCCCTCATCTACAACCTTAAAACCTGGACATGATGACTGCCCTGAGGAGGATCCTTGGAGGGAATGTTTTCCATATTGGGGAGAAAATCGTCATCTTCTGACTTGAATGATCCCAGTATTGGACAGGGACCCGATCTTTTTACCCAGGCGTGAGTTCCCCAAATTTTCCAAAAGGAATCAATTAATCCATCAATGAATTATATTCACTGAGTGCTTACTATGTGCGGAACTCTGTACTAGACACTTGGGAGAGGACAGTATAACAGAGCTGATAGACATGTTCACTGTCTACTACTCAGGAGCACTTATTGTTCATCAACTGATCCTGAGCACTGTAGTAGGTGCTTTGAATAGAATAGTGGAAGTCGTATGTATGATCAATCATTCAATCAATGGTATTTATTAGACTCTGACTACGTGCAGAGCACTGTTCTAAGCACTTGGGAGAATACAAAGAGTTAGCAGACACAATCCCTGCCTTCATCCAACTTACAATTTAATAGAGGAAAAATCTACCATAATAAACTATAGACAAGAAGAAGAAAGAAAAGGGATATTTTACTGTGTAAATAATAAGATAAATACAGTATTTACACAAACGCTGTGGGCGTTTGTGAGTACTCAAGTTCATAGGCGATACAGGATTCTTAACAGGCAATTCATTCTTTCAATCATATTTATTGAGCGTTTACTGTATGCAGAGAACCCTACTAAGTGCTTGGAAAGTACAATTCAGCAATAAAGAGAAACAATCCCTGTCCACATTGGGCTCACAGTCTAGAAGAGCAGAGACAGAGGGAGGGAGATTCAAGCAGAGGCCTGCCCATTCCATTCCTAGCTTGGCCAGTGGCTAGCGAGTGGAAGGCAATCTGCTACAAGTCAAAACTCACCAGTGTTAGGTAGCAACGGCATGGGAAGGAGTCGAGGGCGGAGACTCAAGTTTACTGCATGGAAGAAGGCAATTCATTCATTCATTCAATCGTATTTATTGAGTGCTTACTGTGTGCAGAACACTGTACTAAGCGCTTGGGAAGTACAAGTTGGCAACATATAGATACGGTCCCTACTCAACAGTCGGCTCGCATTCTAGAAGGGGGAGACAGACAACAAAACAAAACATATTAATAAAATAAAATAAATAGAATAAATATGTACAAGTAAAATAAATAGAGTGATAAATATGTTCAAACATATATACATATATATAGGTGCTGTGGGGAGGGGAAGGAGGTAAGGTGGGGGGATGAGGAGGGAGAGGAGAGGAAGGGGGAGGAGGGGGCTCAGTCTGGGAAGGCCTCCTGGAGGAGGTGAGCTCTCAGCAGTGCTTTGAAGGGAGGAAGAGAGCCATCTTGGCGGATGTTCGGAGGGAGGGCATTCCAGGCCAGGGGGAGGACGTGGGCCTGGGGACGACGGCCACTGCCATATGTTTACCAAGAAGGCTTTATAGATAACCTACCAGTAATGATTCTGGTGTGTGCATTCATAGAGTTTTTTTGGTAAACATAAAGAAGTGGTTTACCATCACCTCCTTCTGCATAGTTTAAACATGAATCTCTGCTATTGTCTTTGATAGACATTTTCATCCTTTATTCATCTGCATTTGACTCTTTCTCATCCCGCTGCTGACCAGCACAGGTAAATCAACTTTGTCTGACGTTTCTGCTTCGACGTTTCCGTTATGGGTAACCCCAGCGAGAGTATCTCTCAATGGCATAGCTCTAAGCTACACTGGCATACACAAACTCTCCTGACATGGAAAGGTATTGATTCGTAGGAGAAATTCCGTTCAGAAGAATTGATGGTGGAACCGGGGTTTTTCCCAGAATCAGTCACATTCTCTCATCCCTGACAATCACTTTCCCGCTGCAAACGTTTTTGACATATAGGAACCACTGACAGCCGAAGTGACTGTAACATCATGCCGTTGCTCGATTGTAGCATCTGCGCCTGGCGGGGGATTGTCACGATATCCAGGGTGGGGATGCTGGAGGGAGGAGAGCTGTGTCGTTGATGGGGCCACTGGTAGATAGAGCACGAGCCTGGGAGTCAGAAGAATGTGGTTTCTAATCCAGGTTCCCTCACAAGTCTGCTGTGTGACTTTGGGCAAGTCAATTTACCTTCCTGTGCCTCAGGTACCTCATCTGTAAAATGGGAACAAGAGTGTGAACCTCATGATGGACAGGGACTGTGCCCAACCTGATTAACTTGTATGCAACCCAGAGCTTAGAACAGTGCTTGGCATACAGTAAGAGCTTAACATGTACCAAAATTATTTACGACTTATTATTGCTGGCAAGTCATTCCCCTCCTACAAGCCTACCCTGTTTGAGGTACGCTCCTGGTCTGAACTGATCTCTCCCCCCTTCTAGATTATGATGCTGTTGTGGGCAGGGATTGTCTCTGTTGCTGAATTGTATTTTCTAAGAAGTCAGTACAGTGCTCTGCACATAGTAAGCGTTTAATAAATATGATCTAATGAATGAATGAACTCTAACTGTTTCCTAAGTGAGAGTATCTCCCCAGAATGGCTCCATCTCTGGCTTCTTCCTTCTGGTTCCATCCTGCCTCTCTCCAACCCCGTCCACTCTGACCAGGGCAGCCGGGGCTTGTGGGGTGGGGGGCACTGACCTCCTCTGGACTGGGCTGATCTCCCCTTTTCCCTCGGATTCCTGGGTTCGGTCAGCCACAAAGGGGCGGCCAGGGGCCTTCAGCCTCTCTCCGCTCTCTCATGGATTCTGACCTGCTCTCCAGACGGACTCCATCCTCGTAGATAAAGCAGTCGCTGCTCTGAGGGGGATCCCTGGAAGAACGGCTTGGGCCCCTATGGAAGGACCTCGTGGGCCAGGCGACGCGAGAACCCTCTGGTCACATGGGTCCTGCGGTGGTAAGAACCTGGTACTCCCAACTGCAGCAACGGTCCTGGCCCGTGATATTCCCATGGCAACAACAGAATCTACTTCTATATAAATATACCCATATCCAGAGAGAAAGAGAGAGACAGGGAGAGAGTGATATGCTTCTGAATAGCATAAGCAGCATGATTTAAAGGAAGGAACCTGGGCATGAGAGCCTAGATCTCCCGAATGCTTGCCGGGTGACCTTGTGCAAGTCGCTTCACTTCTCTGGGCCTCAGTTCCCTCAGATGTAAAATGAAGACGCAATACGTGTTCACCCTCCTATATAGTCTGTGAACCTCATATGGGACAGGGATTGTGTGCAACCTGATTTACTTGTATCTATCCCAGCGCTTAGAACAATGTTTGACACTAAGTGCTTAAATACCATATCAAAAATAGAATATATCAAAAATAGAATATACCCTTATAGATTCACTGGGGGAGTATGATTGCTTACTCAGAGTAAACAATGAAGAATCAGAGCCCTCAACATAGAGGTAGGAAGTGACAGATTGGCAAGCTCTGTTAGTGTCTGGAGACAAGAAGCAGCTTGGCCTAGTGGAAAGAGCCAGGGCCTGGGAGTCAGAGAACCTAGGTTCCAATACTGACTTGACCGCTCATCTGCTGTGTGATCTTGGGCAAGTCACTTTACTTCCCAGTGCCTCAGTTAACCCCTCTGAAGTACTGATTATCCAAAGTGATTATCTTGTAACTACCCCAGCATTTAGCCACGTGTTAGCTAGGTGACCTTGGACAAGTCACTTTACTTCTGCTATCTTCCCCATCTGTAAAATGGGGATTAAATCCTATGCCCTCCTTACTTAGACTGTGAGCCCCATGTGGACAAGGGCTATACTCAAACAGATTATTCCTTCATTCATTGCATTCAATCGTATTTACTGAGCTCTTCCTATGTGTAGAGCACTGTAATAAGCACTTGGAAAGTACAGCTCAAGAACAAAGAGAGACAATCCCTGTCCACAACGGGTTCACAGTCTAGAATCAGGGAGGCGAACATCAAAACAGGTAAACAGGAGAGACAATCCCTGTCCACAACGGGTTCAAAGTCTAGAATCAGGGAGGCTAACATCAAAACAGGTTAACAGGCATCAATAGCATCAATAAAAATAAATAAAATTATATATATATGTATATATATGCACACATCATTATCATAAATGAATAGAATTATAGATATGTACAAATACACACAAGTACTGTAATGGGGGAGAGGGGGTTGGAGGAAAGGGAGCGAGTCGGGGCGATGGGGAGGGGAGGGGGAGCAGAGGAAAAAGGGGCTTAGTCTGGGATTAGCTTGTATCCACCCCAGCACATAGTTCAGTGGCTGGCACAAAGTAAGTGCATAACCAATACCTTAAAATAAGTCCGCACTGGCCTCTGGAAGGATTCAATCTCCTCCTATCTGGGTCTACAAAAACTTGCATAACCGCAGAGGTGGGGAAAAAGTGCTGAATAGGTCATTTAATCATTCATTCAATCTGCAGTATTTATTAAGCTCCTAAAGTGTGAAGAGTGCTATGCTAAGATCTTTAAGAGACTATGATAGAGTAACAAAACATAAACCCTCTCCTCAGTCTAGAGTGGGGAAGCAGACACTAAAGTTATAGACAGAAGGAATAAGGAAAAGTAAGTGCTTAAGTAATAGGGCATGTAAAAAAATCAGTGGTATTTACTGAGTGCTTAGTATGTGCAGAGCACTGTGCTACGGTCTTGGGTAGAGTTTGCTATACGACAGACTGAGCAGACACGATCCCTGATAATAAAGAGCTTGAGAAATCTTTAGAAAAGCAAAGGGTGTTAGCGGGTGTGATCTGAAGAGAAGAGAAATGAATGGGGAAACCTTCTAGGTGATGATGGTAATAATGATGACGGTATTTGCTAAGTGCTTACTGTATGCCAAGCACTGTTCTAAGAGCTGGGGTAGACACAAGGTCATCAGGTTGTGCTACGTGGGGCTCACAGTCTTAATCCCCATTTTACAGATAAGGTAACTGAGGCATAGAGAGGTTAAGTGGTTTGCCCAAGGTTTCAGAGGAGACAGGTGGCAGAGCTGGGATTAGTACCCATGTCCTTTGACTTCCAGACCCGTGCTCTTTCCCCTAAGCCACGCTGCTTCTCAGTGTGGGACGGGATGAGATTTCAGAAGGATTTTGAAAATAATAATAATGATGGTATTTGTTAAGCGCTTACTATGTAGAAAGCACTGTTCTAAGCGCTGGGGAGGTAACAAGGTGATCAAGTTGTCCCTCGGGGGGTTCACAGTTTTAATCCCCATTTTACAGATGAGGTAACTGAGGCACAGAGAAGTTAAGTGACAGGCCCAAAGTCACACAGCTGACAGTTGCCGGAGTCAGGATTGACCTCTGACTCCAAGGCCCGTGCTTTTTCTGCTGAACCACGCTGCTTCTCTCTGCTGTCTGTGGAGAGCAGAGGCCTGGTGGA
This sequence comes from Tachyglossus aculeatus, assembly GCF_015852505.1. Taxonomy (NCBI): domain Eukaryota; kingdom Metazoa; phylum Chordata; class Mammalia; order Monotremata; family Tachyglossidae; genus Tachyglossus; species Tachyglossus aculeatus. The sequence goes on from NW_024044837.1 coordinate 2,954,458, forward strand.
GTTATCGATCAGTCACTCAATAAATCGTATTTATTGAATGTTTACTGAGTTTAAAGCACTGAACTACAGACTTGGGAGAGTAAATATAAAAGAGTCGGAAGGTCCGATCCGTGCCCATGATGAGCTCACAGTCTATATGAGGAGACAGAGGTGAATATAAATAAATAAATGACAGATATGGACGTAAGTGCTGTGGGGCTGAAAGAGGGATGAATAAAAGGAGCAAATCCAAGCGCAAGAGTGACACAGAAAGGAGTGGATTGAATGGGGACGAAGTCCCTGTCAGGAGGAATGGCAAGAGCTAGAGTCCGTTTGGCTGCTACAGTCTCTGTGATCCGGGGCTCCCCTCCCTGATCAGGGATCAGAAATGGTGTTTGTTAAGCAGTTATGGTGCATCGAACACTCTTCTAAGTGCTGGAGTAGATACAAATGAATTGGGTTGGACATGGTCCTCGTCCCGCACGGGGCTCACTGTCTAAGTAAGAGGGAGAACAGAAGAATAGAGGCATAGAAAAGCCAACTGAATTGCCCAAGGTCACACAACAGACGGGTGGGGGAGCTGAAATTAGAACCCAGGTCCTCTGACTCCCAGGCCCGTGATCTGTCCATGAGGCCATGCTGCTTCTCAGTCCTCAACTTTACTAACTCATCCTTCACCCCAACTTCTCACCAACTTGGATGCAAGCTTGATGTTATCATCTTTAATCACTGTTCATGTTTCCTATTCCTGTCTTCCATCCACAAGGAATCGGGGTTTCTACATTCCAGGTAGCAGTAAGAAATTATAAGTGTAATCAATCAATTGGTCAGTCAATCAAGGGTGTTTATTAAGTGCTTTCTACGTGCAGAGCTCTGTACTAAATGCTTGGGAGAGTCCAATGCAACAGTTCAAGGAGGTGGGAGTTAGCTCTCAAAGTAATCGAAGCAACATGGCCCTGCAGGTAGAGCACGGGCCTTGGAGTCAGAGGACTTGAGTTCTAATCCCGGCTCTGCCACTCATTAGCTGAGTGACTTTAGGCAGATCACTTTACTTCTCTGGAACACAGTTGCCTCATCTGTAAAATTGGGATTAGACTGCAAACCCCACATGGAACAACGTGATTACCTTGTATCTACCCCAGTGCTTAGAACAGTGCTTGACACATAGTAAGTAATTAACAAATACCATTATTATTATTACTATTATTTTTAATTTCATCTCCTTCACTTGTCTGCTGTGTGACCTTGGGGAATTCACTTCACTTTTCTGTGCCTCTGTTCTACAACTACACGCCAGCTCACACGCTTTAGTCCCTTGTAATAATAATAATAATAATAATTGTAGAATTTCTTAAGCACTTATTATGTACCAGGCACTGTATTAAGTGCTGGGGTGGATACAGGAAAATTGGGTTACACAAGAGAAGCAGCATGGCTCAGTGGAAAGAGCACGGGCTTTGGAGTCAGAGGTCATGGGTTCAAATCCCGGCTCCGCCAATTGTCAGTTGTATGACTCTGGGCAAGTCACTTAACTTATCTGTGCCTCGGTTACCTCATCTGTAAAATGGGGATTAGGATTGTGAGCCCCCAGAAGGACAACCTGATCACCTTGTAACCTCCCCAGCGCTTAGAACAGTGCTTTGCACATAGTAAGCGCTTAATAAATGCCATCATTATTATTACACATAGTCCCTGTTCCACTTGGGGAACTGAGGCACAGAGAACTCAAGTGACTTGCCTAAGGTCTCACACTAGACAAGTGGCAGAGCCAGGATTAGGAGCCAGGTCCTCCTGACTCCAATGCTCGTGCTCTGTCCATTAGGCAGTACTGTCCTTCAATCCAACCTACTTACTCTCCTTTGCCTTCCTATTTTCTACTGATGGTATTTTGCTTACAGTTTCTAATCTCGGATCTACCATGTGCCTGCTGTGTGACCTTGGACAACTCACTTAACTTCTCTGTGAACCAGTTCCCTCATCTGCAAAAATGGAGACTCGATTCCTGTTCTCGCTCCTACTGTGAGCCTTATGTGGGATCTGATTATCTTGTATCCATCCCAGTGCTTATTGCAATGCTTAGTAAGCACTTAATAAATACCACAAGTATTGTTATTACGAGTCCCCCTTTTCCTCCCAGACTAAGCCCACTTTTTCCTTAGCTCCCCCTCCCCTCCGCATCGCCCCATCTCTATCCTTTTGCTCTCCCCCAGCACTTATGTATACACCTATAATTGTACTTATTGTACTTATGCACATATCTATAATTTTATGTATTTATATTAATGCATGTTTATTTAATTTGTTGTGTAACTATCTATGATTCTATTTATTTCTATTGATACCTGTTTACTTATTTTGTTGTCTTTCTCTCCCCTTCTAGACTGTGAGCCCATTGTGGGCAGGGATTGTCTCTATTGCTGAATTGTACTTTCCAAGCACTTGGTACTGTGCTCTGTACACAGTAAGCGCTGAATATATATGATTGAATGAACGAATGAATTAATGTATTGCCTGTTCAGACTCTTGTACCACCTATGAACTTGAATACTCACAAACCCCCTTAGTATTAGTGTCAATACAGTACATACCTTTTTATTTTTACACAGTAAAATATCCCTTTTTCTTTCTTCCTCTTGTTTGTAGTTTATTCTGTTGCCTTTTTCCCCTGTTAGATTTTAAACTTGATGAAGGCAGGGATTGTGTCTGCTAACTCTTTGTATTCTTCCAAGTGCTTAGAACAGTGCTCTGCACATAGTTAGAGTCTAATAAATACTATTGATTGACGGATTGATCATGCCTACGACTTCCACTATTCTATTCAAAGCACCTACTACAGTGCTCAGGCTCAGGTGATTCACAATAAGTGCTCCTGAGTGGTAGACAATGAACATGTCTATCAACTCTGTTATACTGTCCTCTCCCAAGTGATTAGTACAGTGTTCTGCACATAGTAAGCATTCAGTGAATATAATTAATTGATGGATTAATTGATTCCTGTGGGAAAATTTGGGGAATTCACGCTTGGGTACAAAGATCGGGTCCTCGTCCAATACTGGGATCATTCAAGTCTGAAGATGACTATTCTCTCCCCAGAATGGAAGCCATTTCCTCCAAGGATCCTCACCAGGGAGGTCATCACGTGAGACAGGAAGATGCCGCCATGTTTCCACAGGCCCCTCAGTTCATGACGACCTCAAAGCGAAGGGGACCGCAGATGGCGGCGTAGTGGTCCTAGGTAATGGTTGTGAGGATGAATATCTCTGAGGCGACAAACAGAACCACTGAGCAGACATGGGTGGCACAGCCCAAGAAGGAAAAGTATCTACGGTCGGTCAGGGAGATATGGAAGGATTGGGGGACGGTGACGAAGGTCGAGGACGGACAGGTGCCCGAGGAGGAAGTACATGGGGGTGAAGAGGCGCCGGTCGAGGGCGGTGACGGCGACAATGAGGAGATTCCCCGTTAGGGCCGGCAGGTAGACCAGGAGGGACAGGGCAGCCTCCACCAGCTACAGCTCCCGCACCTCCGAATATCCCAGCATGGGGAATTCTGTCTTCATGTTGAGATTGGTCATTTTCTGAGAATTGACGTTGATTGCTTAAGGACATATAATAATAATAATAATAATAATAATAATAATAATAATAATAATAATAATAATAATGGTATTTGTTAAGCGCTATGTGCGAAGCACTGTTCTAAGCGCTGGGGGGACACAAGGTGATCAAGTTGCCCCACGTGGGGCTCACAGTCTTCACCCCCATTTTACTTACAGATGAGGTAACTGAGGCCCAGGGAAATTAAGTGACTTGCCCAAAGTCACACAGCTGACAGGTGGCAGAGCCGAGATTAGAACTCATGACCTTTGGCTACCAAACCCGTGCTCTTTCCACTGAGCCACGCTGACATTTAGAAAAGATAAGGATGAGAATAATATTCCAAAGAAAAGTACACGGGAGAGGAGAAAATCTTTGGGTTGGAGGGAATCTCGGGGGGTTTTTATGTTACTTTTTCATGCTCACTATGTACCAGACACTTTACTAAGCACTAGGGTAGATAAAAGGTTGTTCATCCCCTCCAGTCAACCTGCCTTGGTTCAGGGCAGCACTGAAACCATTCCTGACTCCTAGAAGTCTATTCCATTTGCAAATATCTGCAAGGATTGTTTTCATACAATTCTACATAATTGGAGAAGCAGCACAGCCTAGTGGAAAGAGGGTGGTCCTGGGAGTCTAAGGGACCTTGGTCTTAATCCCGGCTCCAATACTTACCTGCTGGGCGACCTCAGACTAGTCACTTAAATTTTCTGTTCCTTGGTTTCCTCTTCTGTAAAATGAGGCTTAAGACGATGAGCCCCATGTGGGACAGGGATAGTGTCCAATCTGATTATATCATATCTACTCCAGCACTGCGTATGGTGTTTGGCACAGTGTAAGCACTACCACAGTATTATTATTGTTAAGAAAGAACAGGGAAATTTCCTGTTATATCCAGGGTTTATATTGAACTTTCCCTTCCCTGCCCCTCTCGTTTCCTCTGCTCCACTCCGGAGTCACTGGGCTGGGCTGGATCATCGACTTCTGCTGAGAGAGAGGCTCACTCCATATTCTCTGTCCTGGACGCTGGTGGGGGTGACAGGAAGGTCTGGGTAGGGGTTGGGATCTGTTAGAATCCTCCTCCCCGTCTCGGCTCTCTGGCTTTCTGTGCCCTCAGAGGTATGGGCGAAGGGAAGAAAGGATGACTGCAGCTCCATCCGTTTTTTCAAATCCGTCCTCTCTCATTAATCCATTTTCCTTCTTTCCATCCATCCATTCTTCCAACCATTTATCTATCCATCCATCCATCCATCCATCCATCCATCCATCCATCCATCCATCCATCCATCCAACCATCCATCCATCTATCCATCCATCCATCCATCCATCCATCCAGAACACGGGCTTGGGATGACGACCTCAGATGATGGCACGATTGTATCCTGGGGAATTCTCTGTAGGAGGACGGGCCTGAGGCTTCGCCAAGACGACTGACTGTCTGGGAACCTCGGAAGGCCGGGATCGTGGGATCTCTGTGGTCCCAGACCTCACAACCTTGATAACTGCCCAATTTCTCTTTCCATGATTAATAATAGCTTTCCATTACAACTCTGGGGATTGGAGATATATCGTGGTATGGTGAATATGAACCCAAGCCCATTTGGGTAGTCATGGTTGAATCCAATATTCAGATTGACTTGGCAAAAAAAAGAAAAGAAAAGCAACCCAAGATCTCATTCCAGTTTTGACACTGAATGGCTGAGTCACAGGCACCTGTAACATTTTTGAAAAGTATAAGTTCCTTGTGTGCAAAGAATATATCTTGACCTTCTGTTGAACTTCAATTTGATTGATTGATTGATTGAATTAATGTTTAAATATTGAAGAATATAATGCAATAAATAATAATAGTAGCAACAGTAAGAGTAGGAGTAGAAATCTTAATGGTGTTTATTGAGTGGCAACTGAGACCATTAAGTGGTTGGACATATTCAAGCTGAACCCCTGCTCCTGGTTTCTGGGACAGATTTGAGCATAAAAATTAAGTCTAAAGCACGTTTCTGCAGCTACCTCTTCATTTTATTTAATGGTATTTGTTAAGCACTTACCATGTACCCGGCACTGTATTAAACCACTGGGGTAGGTACAACGTAATCAGATTGAACACAGTCCATGTCCTACATGGGGCCCACAGTATTCATCCCCATTTTACAGATGAAGGATCTGAGGCCCAGTGAAGTGAAGGTACTTGCCCAAGTTCGCACAACAGACAAGTGTCGGATGTCAGGATTAGAACTCATGTCTTTCTGACTCCCAAGCCCGTGCTCTGGATGGATGGATGGATGGATGGATGGATGGATGGATGGATGGATGGATGGATGGACGAATGGATGGATGGGTGGATGGGTGGATGGATGGATGGATAGATGGATAAATGGTTGGAAGAATGGATAGATGGAAAGAAGGAAAAATGGATTAATGAGAGAGAATGGATTTGAAAAGACAGATGGAGCTACAGTCATTCTTTCTTCCCTTCTCCCATACTTCTTCCCATTTTCCAACTTCCATACTCACACCCAGAGTCATGCTAGGGAGCATACATATCATCATATTTTCATAGTCATTGCTAATAATGATATCATTATTGTATTTATTAAGAGGTTGTGTGCCTAAATTGTTCAACTTGCTGGAGTAGAAACAAAAGAATCAGTACAGACACAATTCCTGTCTCAAAGTGGCTCAACGTGTAAGAGGAAGCGAGATCCTTGGGATATTAAGTCACTGCCCAAGTACATAGAGCAGGTCAATAGCAGAGCTGGGATCAGAACTCGTCTCAATCAATCAATCATATTTATTGAGCACATACTCTGGGCCCAGAATTGTACTAAGCACTTGGAAAAGTTCAACATAATAGAGTTGGTAGAAACACTCCCTGCCCACAATGGGCTTACAGTCTAGACTGATTCCCATTCCTTTAGTTCATGATAAAACTTTTTAAAAATAGGGTATTTGTTAAGCATTTGCTATGTGCCAAGCACCATTCTAAGCACAGTGAGGTAGATACAAGGTAATCAGATTGTCCCATGTGGGGTTCACAGTCAATCCTCATTTTACAGATGACGTAACAGAGGCAAGAAGAAGTTAAGTGGTTCGCCCACGGTCACACAGAAGACAATTTGCTGAGTAGGGATTAGAACCACCCCCAAACTGGATTTACTGTACTAAGCACTTGGGAGAGTTCAGTTTACCAGAGTTGTTAAATACATTCCCTGCCCACAATGAGCTTACAGTCTACAGGGACTCCACTTCCTTTAGGCCATGATGCCTACCCAAAACTGGATTGCCCGTCCTACTTCAGTCTTAGCCGTCTCCCTCCCAGACTTTGACAATTCATCGACGTCCAGCGTTTTCTGTGAACCCAGTAGGACAGCTAAGTATATGGCTAGGTCAAAAACCAATTCCTTGGTTAAGTGGGGGTGTGAGATTATTTGCACGAGGAAGGAGACATTTTGTCCCAGAACAGAGGCTGGGTGAGTAACCTTTTTAGGATCCTGCCCATGGCGGCCTTCATGCCCCGGTTCCTGAGACTGTAGATAAGGGGGTTCAGAGCAAGAGGTACCACTGCATAGAACACGGACACCAGCAGGTCTACGATCAAAAGGAGGAATCTGAGGGCGGTTTGATGTAGACAAATGCACCCGCAGAGAGGAAAACAGTGACGACAATGAGGTGGGGCAGGCAGGTGGAGAAGGCTTTGGCCCGGCCCTCGGTGACCGACATCCTTAGCACAGCTGAGAAGATGAACACGTACGAGACGACAATGGAAATGAAGCAGACGACAGCTATGGCTGCCCCAAAATTACAGTCGCGTCGATGGCGTTGTGCTTCTCGGGAACAGGTGATCTTCCGAATTCCAAAATTCCAAAATTATTGGAATTATTTGGAATAATATCAAAATTATTACTATATTATTAGAGCAGTATACTTCAAAGTCTAGAGAAGGATACAGATATAAATCAGTCAATCAGACAATCAGTCAGTGGTATTTATTGGGCACTTACTTTGTGTGGAGCACTGTCTAAAGCAGTCGATCAATCAGTGGTATTTATTGTGTGCTTATTATGTGCAGAGCGTGGTACTAAGTGCTTGAGAGAGTACAATACAACAAAGTTGCTAGACATGTTCCCTGCCCAAATGGAGCTTACAATCTACAGGGGTACCTTGCATTTCTCCCATGCGGAGTCAAGGAAAGATCTCTAAATCCTGAACATGAAAAAGGGCCTTCTCAGACACAGCAGCACGCATAGGAAAACCTTCCCTGTCGGGACTCTGTCTTTAGACCCGAAGGGTGGCTATAAATCTGGACAAATCCTTGGACAATCTCTCTGACAACAGCTGAGATCACTGGCACGGAGAAACACACATTTTATGCCAGAGTGGGAGCTGGGAGAGTGTACCCTTTAGGACCCTCCCGACGGCAGATTTTGCATCTTTATTCTTCAGGCTGTAGATGAGGGGGTTGAGGGCGGGGGGCACCACGGTTCAGGTACAATGTGGACTCCGGCAGGTCCCTCGTCGAGGGGGAGTCCGAGGGCGGTTTGAGGTTGGCGAAAGTCCCGGTAGAGAAAAAAGCAATGATGACAGTGAGGTGAGGCAGGCAGGTGGAGGCAGGGTGAGGTGAGGCAGGGCTTTGGCCTGGCCCTCAGTGGCCGTCATTCTCAGCACGGCCCAGAAAATGCGGATGTACGAGACGACGATGGGCACGAAGCAGACGACGGCTAACGCCACCCCTGTGATCACGCTCACGTCCGAGGCAACGTGGCCCTAGGATCAGGATATCATCGGCAGAGCGGGGACGTCACAGAAGAACTGGGGGACAACGTTGGACCTGCAGAAGGACATGGAGAAGCTCAAAGCTGAAAACAAGACCCCAATCAGTCTTCCACTGAGCCAGGAGGCGGCGGCCATCTTCCCACAGGGCCCTCTGTCCATGATGACGTCGTGGCGCAGGGAGAGGCAGATGACGGCATAGAGGTCGTAGGACATCGCCGTGAGGACGAAATACTCAGAACCGACAAACAGGATCCACAGAAAGAACTAAGCGAAGCAGCCTAGGAAGGGAGATGGAGTTATTATTGCTTAGAGAGTTGTGGATGGACTTGGGGAGGATGACAGAGTTGAGGCAGAGGTAGAGGCCAGATGAGGTAAACTGACAGATTCCTGAGGAGGAAGAACGTGGTGGTGTGGAGGGGGCAGTGGAGGGCGGTGATGGGGGCGATGAGGACATTCCCCGTCAGAGCCGCCAGGAGAAACAGCGCAGTGTGGACAAGCTGCAGCTCCCGAGCTTCCGAGAATCCCATTGGCATTGACTGCCTAAGTACATTTAGAAAAGGGAAGTAAATTCAAATAGGGACAAGAATAATAATCCAGAGAAAAGTGCAAGGTGGAGAAAATTTTGGGGTTGGAGGGAAATCTCAGATTTTGGGTTTTTTATGGTATTTGATAAGATCTTAATACGTACCAAGCACTGTATTAAGTGCTAGGATAGCGATAAGCTAATCTCACTGTGTTCATCTCCCTCAGTTTACCTGCCTTTGTCCAGGCCAGTACAGAAACCATTCCTAGGTGTCTATTCCATTTGCAAATATCTGCAAAGATTTTAGTCACTTAATTCCCCATTATTTGAGAAGCAGTGCAAACTAGTGGAAAGAGCTCGGACCTGGGTAACAGAGGACCCCACTCTGCCATTTACCTGCTGTTTGACCTAGGGCAAGTCACTTCACTTCTCTGTGGCTCAGATCCCATTCATTCATTCAATCGTATTTATTGAGCGCTTACTGTGTGCCGAGCACTGTACTAAGCGCTTGGGAAGTACAAGTTGGCAACAGATAGAGTTGGTCCCTACCCAACAGTGGGCTCACAGTGTAGAAGGGGGAGACAGTGAACAAAACAAAACATATTAACAAAATAAAATAAATAGAATATGTACAAGTAAAATAAATAAACAAATAGCGGAATAAATACCTACAAACATATATACATATATACAGGTGCTGTGGGGAAGGGAAGGAGATAAGGCAGGGGTGATGGAGAGGGGGAGGAGGGGGAGAGGAAGAAGGGGGCTCTGTCTGGGAAGGCCTCCTGGAGGAGGTGAGCTCTCAGTAGGGCCTTAAAGGGAGGAAGAGAGCTACCTTAGCGTATGTGGGGAGGGAGGGCATTCCAGGCCAGGGGGATGACGTGGATCGGGGGTGTGCGGCGGGACGGGCGAGAACGAGGCATGGTGAGGAGATTAGCGGCAGAGGAGCGGAGGGTGCGGGCTGAGCTGTAGAAGGAGAGAAGGGAGGTGAGGTAGGATGGGACGAGGTGATGGAGAGCCTTGAAGCCGAGGGTGAGGAGTTTCTGCCTGATGCGTAGGTTGATTGGTAGCCACTGGAGATTTTTGAGGCGGGGAATAACATGCCCAGAGTGTTTCTGGACAAAGACAATCCGGGCAGCGGCGTGAAGTATGGATTGAAGTGGGGAGAGACAGGAGGATGGGAGCTCGGAGAGGAGGCTGATACAGTAATCCAGACGGGATAGAATGAGAGCTTGAACGAGCAGGGTAGCCGTTTGGATGGAGAGGAAAGGACGGATCTTGGCAATGTTGCGGAGCTAGACCAGCAGGTTTTGGTGACGGATTGGATGTGAGGGGTGAACGAGACAGCAGAGTCGAAGACAGCAGAGTCGAAGATGACACCAAGTTTGCGGGCTTGTGAGACGGGAAGGATGGTAGTGCCATCAACAGTGATGGGAAAGTCAGGGAGAGGGCAGGGTTTAGGAGGGAAGACAATGAGTTCAGTCTTGGACATGTTGAGTTTAGGTGGCGGGCAGACATGCAGATGGAGTTGTCCTGAAGGCACGAGGAGATGCGAGCCTGGAGGCAGGGAGAGAGAGCAGGGGCAGAGATGTAAATTTGGTTGATATCAGCGTAGAGATGATAGTTGAAGCCGTGGGAGCGAATGGGTTCACCAAGGGAGTGAGTGTAGATCGAGAACAGAAGGGTACCAAGAACTGAAACTTGAGGAACCCCTGCAGTAAGGGGATGGGAGGGGGAGGAGGAGTCTGCAAAAGAGAATGAATGACCGGAGAGATCAGAGCAGAACCAGGAGAGGACGGAGTCTGTGGAGCCAAGCTCGGATAGCGTGTTGAGGAGAAGGGGGTGATCCACAGTGTTGAAGGGAGCTGAGAGGTCGAGGAGTATTAGGATAGAGTATGAGCCGTTGGATATGGCAAGCAGGAGGTCATTGCTGATCTTTGCAAGGGCAGTTTCCGTGGAACATAGGGGACGGAAGCCGGATGGGGGGGGGGGGGTGTCGAGGAGAGAGTTGGTGTTGAGGTGTTGCAAATCCCACATTTGCAAAATGGGGATTCAGTACCTGTTCTCTCTCCTATTTAGACTGTGAGGTCCATGAGGGACCTGATTAACTTGTATCTACCCCAGCACTGACTACAGTGCTTATCACGTAGTACATGCTTAACAAATAACATTGTTATCATTATGCCTATTCAATAGCTCCTCAACCTTTCATATCTATTCGCCTCACCTTCTATTCCCCAACATATAATTTTAATTCATCCCTGGCCAATCTTCTAGCTCTGCCTCACTCTCATTATTCCCACGTCTCTACCCTCTCTCCGGCTGTTTCCCCAATTTAGAACTCCCACCCCTTCAAATAATAATTACGGTATCTGCTAAGTGCTTACTTTGTGGGAATCACTGTACAAAGCACTGGGGCGGATACAAGCAAATAGGGTTGGTCCCACGTGGGGCTCACAGTCTCAACCTCCATTTTCCAGATGAGACAACCGAAGGTCCAGAGAATCAATCAATCAATCGCATTTATTGAGCGCTTACTGTGTGCAGAGCACTGTACTAAGCGCTTGAGAAGTACAAGTTGGCAACATATAGAGACAGTCCCTACCCAACAGTGGGCTCACAGTCTAAAAGGGGGAGACAGAGAACAAAACCAAATATACTAACAAAATAAAATAAATAGAATAGATATGTACAAGTAAAATAAATAAATAAATAAATAAATAGAGTAATAAATATGTACAAACATATATACATATATACAGGTGCTGTGGGGAAGGCAAGAAGGTAAGACGGGGGATGGAGAAGGGGACGAGGGGGAGAGGAAGGAGGGGGCTCAGTCTGGGAGGGTCTCCTGGAGGAGGTGAGTTCTCAGTAGGGTCTTGAAGGGAGGAAGAGAGCTAGCTTGGCGGATGGGCAGAGGGAGGGCATTCCAGGCCCTGGGGATGACGTGGGCCAGGCGTCGATGGCAGGACAGGCGAGAACGAGGCACGGTGAGGAGATTAGCGGCAGAGGAGTGGAGGGTGCGGGCTGGGCTGTAGAAGGAGAGACGGGAGTTGAGGTAGGAGGGGGCGAGGTGATGGAGAGCCTTGAAGCTGAGGGTGAGGGGTTTCTGCCTGATATGCAGATTGATTGGTAGCCACTGGAGATTTTTGAGGAGGGGAATAACATGCCCAGAGCGTTTCTGGACAAAGACAATCCTGGCAGCAGCATGAAGTATGGATTGAAGTGGGGAGAGACACGAGGATGGGAGATCAGAGAGAAGGGTGATTCAGTAGTCCAGACGGAATAGGATGAGAGCTTGAACGAGCAGGGTAGTGGTTTGGATGGAGTGGAAAGGGCAGATCTTGGCAATGTTGCGGAGGTGAGACCGGTAGGTTTTGGTGACGACTTGGATGTGAGGGGTGAATGAGAGAACGGAGTCGAGGATGGTGATGGCGACGATGAGGAGATTCTTCTTCAGGGCGGCAGGGTAGACCAGGAGGAACAGCGCAGCGTGGACCAGCTGCAGGTTCCGGACCTCCGAGAATCCTAGCAGCAGGAATCCTTTCGCTATCATGAGGTTAGCCATTTCTCAAGGATTGGCTCAGAGCCTCATCAAACAGTGACAATCAAATCAATTAAACAATTGATTTACTGAGCACTTACTTTGTGCAGAGCACTATACTAAGCGATTGGGAGAGTGTAATATAGCAAAATTGACAGACATATTTGCTTTAGAAGAGGGGTTTACAGGCTAGAAGGAGAGACATACATTGAAATAAATTTCAAAAATGTACGTACGTGCTGTAGGGCTGAGAGTGGGGAGAATAAAAGGCGCAAATCCAAGTGCAAGGACAAGGCAGAGGGCAGAGGAAGTAGAGAAAATTAGGGCTCAGTCGGGGAAGGCCTCTTGGAGGAGATTTGATTTTAAGAAGTCTCTGAAAGTGGAGAGAGTGATGGTCTGTTAGAGTAGACAGCGAGGCCTAGTGGAAAGATCAAGGGCCTGAGAGTCAGAAGGACCTGGTTTCCAGTCCTGGCTCTGCCTCTTGCCTGCTGTGTGATGTTGTGCAAAGCGCTTCACTTCTCTGTGCCTCGGTTCCCTCATCTGTAAAATAGGGATTTAGTCCAACCTGATAACCTTGTATCTACCCCAGCACTTAGAATAGTGCTATCAAATGCAATAATTATTATCATTATATGAAGAGGGAGGGAGTTCCAGGCCAGTGAAAGAGCATGGGCTGGGGGTCAGTAGCGGGATAGATGAGATCAAAATACAATGAGTAGGTTGGTTTTAGACGAGTCAAGTGTGCATACAGGGTGAACATGAGAAGCTGCCCCTCTTAACCTTCCACTTTCAGGCAGAAGGAATCCGAAATCAATCAATCGATCAAATATGTTGAGCACTTACTATGTACACACAGCTGTGCTGACTGCAACTAAATAAATGATCTCTCACCAGATTTAGCCTCCCGCTTCATGGCAAATCTGGGGTAGGAGAACCTTTTATCTCCCATGTGAGCTTAACTCTCATCTAGTTGTCAGGTGACTGCCCTCTCAAAGGACCGTGTCTAATGTATTGTTCTCTTCCTCAGAACTGAGTACGGGACTCTTCAGATAGCAGGTGCTTACTAAACACCACTGAGACGCAGACATTACCAGCTCTGACCATGGTTCCCCACTCCTCTGGAAACTGCAGTAGTTGTCCATCCACCTCTGCGTCATACAGAAACTCCTCACCATGATCGTTAAAGCTCACAATCACCTTGCTCCCTCCTATCTTACCTCGCTACTCTCCTACTACAAGCCAGCCCGTACACCTCGCCCCTTCAATGCCAATCTATTCATCGTATCTCCATCTCATCTTTCCCTCCAGCCACGCCTTGTCCACGTCCTGTCTCCTGCCTGGAATGTCCTCCCTCTTCGTTTCCGACAAACATTCACTCTCCCCACCTTCAGAGTGTTATTAAAATCAATATTATATATGTATATATGTTTGTACATATTTTTTACTCTATTTATTTATTTATTTTATTTGTACATATCTATTCTATTTATTTTATTTTGCTAGTATGTTTGGTTTTGTTCTCTGTCTCCCCCTTTCAGACTGTGAGCCCACTGTTGGGTAGGGACTGTCTCTATATGTTGCCAATTTGTACTTCCCAAGAGCTTAGTACAGTGCTCTGCACATAGTAAGCCCTCAATAAATACGAAAAAAAAATCCCCTCCAAGAGGCCTTCCCCGACTAAGTCCCAATTTGCTCTTATCCCCCTCCTTTCCGTGTCGCCCTTCACTTGAATTTACCCCCTTTCTTTACTTCTCTCTCGGTCCCATGGCACTTATGTATAGATCCATAATTTATGTATTTCTATAATGTTTGTCTCCCCTTCTAGACTGTAAGCTCCTTACGAGCAGGGAATATGTCTGCCAATCGTATAATTTACTCTCCCGAGCACTTAGAACAGTGCTCTCCACAAAGCAGGTGCTCAAGAAATATGATGTATTGGCCACCCAGAACGTTATTCACCGATCCATCCCCGTCCATCCCCATCACCCACCCAGTATATCCAGCAGATCGAGAGCCATGGAGACGCCGGGGGTAGAGATCCGTTTTACACATGGAGACGTGAGGAGATTCTATTTCTCTGTCACCGCCTTCTCCCCTGTAATCAATCAATCAATCAATCGTATTTATTGAGCGCTTACTGTGTGCAGAGCACTGTGCTAAGCGCTTGGGAAGTACAAGTTGGCAACATATAGAGACAGTCCCTACCCAACGGTGAGCTCACAGTCTAGAAGGGGGAGACAGAGAACAAAACCAAACATACTAACAAAATAAAATAAATAGAATAGATATGTACAAGTAAAATAAATAAATAAATAAATAAATAGAATAATACATATGTACAAACATATATACATATATACAGGTGCTGTGGGGAAGGAGGTAAGATGGGGGATGGAGAGGGGGATGAGGGGGAGAGGAAGGAGGGGGCTCAGTCTGGGAAGGCCTCCTGGAGGAGGTGAGCTCTCAGTAGGGCCTTGAAGGGAGGAAGAGAGCTAGCTTGGCGGAGGGGCAGAGGGAGGGCATTCCAGGCCCGGGGGATGACGTGGGCCGGGTGTCGATGGCGGAACAGGCGAGAACGAGGCACGGTGAGGAGATTAGCGGCAGTGGAGCGGAGGGGGTGGGCTGGGCTGTAGAAGCAGGGAAGGGAGGTGAGGTAGGAGGGGGCGAGGTGATGGAGAGCCTTGAAGCCGAGGGTGAGGAGTTTCTGCCTGATGCGCAGATTGATTGGTAGCCACTGGAGATTTTTGAGGAGGGAAGTAACATGCCCAGAACGTTTCTGGACAAAGACAATCCGGGCAGCAGCATGAAGTATGGATTGAAGTGGGGAGAGACACGAGGATGGGAGATCAGAGAGAAGGCTGATGCAGTAGTCCAGACGGGATAGTACTACTGTAAGACCCCAACACATCCGTGTTCTCTCCCCCCATCCCCCGACTCACTGGTCAGACTGAAGCGAGCGGGTTCTGGTCTCTTTTGTCCTTCAACCATGCCCTCAGCTCCCGGACGTCAGCCACAGGAGGATCTCCGGGAGGTGTGAGGGGTCCGGGCTCTTCCTGCTTCCTGCTTGTAGCGTGTCAGCTTCTAGGTGAACCCGGGCCTTTCCAGATAAGCTCCCTGCTGCTCCTGCGGGACTCCCCCCGGGAGACGGGTCACACGTTGGGCTGAGGGGCCTCATTAATTCCTGTTCGGGCCTGACTCCCCGGGTTTCTGGCACCACTCGGAATCTTAGGGACCTTGGGTGGGTTTGTGGCCCTGCCCCACGTGACTGTGTAACTGGGGTCCATTTGGTCCGTAACACTGGCGTGCGTCGCACGGGGAGAACATCCCAAGTAACTGCGGAGATGACAGTTAGGTGTCTATGTTGTTTAATTGTCAGTGACCCACCGGCTTCATCCGCTTCACGGCTGTGGGGCGACCATTTTAAAATGGTTTGGTTGTACCAGTCCTCCTTCCTCCAGACCTCACTTTAACCCTCCCACTCCTGATCCCACTCGCTACCTTCCCTGCCCTAAGACTATGCTCCTTCTGGCAACTGCCACCTCCCTCACTTCTCCCCACCCTCCTACCCACAGCTCCATTCACTGTCCTGCCCCAGCCCCACTACCTCTCCTGCATACATTTATTATTATTGTTATTATTATTATTATTATTATTATTATTATTATTATTATTATGGTCCTTCATAAGCTCTTACTATGTGCCAAGCTGTGTTCTAAGCGCTGGGATAGATACAAATGAATCTGGTTAGACACAGTCTCTATTTCACTAAGCGTTCAGACTCTTAATCCCCATTTTAGAGATGAGTTAATTTAGGCACAGAGAAGTGAAGTGACTAGTCCAAGATCACACAGCATTAACTTCTTCGTTGCCGTGAGAATTTTGGTGGGTTTAAGTTCATCCAAGTCCAGGTAGGTACAGACTTCCACTCTCTCTTTGAGTTATTTGCACCTGACTTTCATGGTCAAGGCTGGAGTCAGACATGCACATCCAATCAGCTATCGGGAGACCGTGGTTTAGTGGCAAGAGCACGGGCTTGGGAGTCAGAGGGCATGGGCTCTAATTCCGCCTACATCACTGGTCTGCTATATGGCTTTCGGCAAGCCACTTCACTTCTCTGTGCTTCAGTTACCTCATCTGTAAAATTGAGATGAAGTTTATGAGCCCCACATGGGACACCCTGATTACCTTGTATTTACCCCAGCACTTAGAACAGTGCTTGGCACATAGTTAGCGCTTAATAAATGCTATTATTATTCTTCATATTATTATTATGACCCTGTTCTATAGAATTCTTCCCTAACTCACAATCCCACTCATGACAACGTAGCCAGTTGCTTTATCATTGAGGTATTCAATTCTCACCCTCACTGTATATCTTCAGTTCCACATAGCTCCACTGCTACATGTAAGGCACATCTCCTCCAAGAGGCCTTCCTCAGCTAAGCCCTCATTTCCTCTTCTCCCACCCCTTTCTGCATCACCCTGATTTGCTACTTTTTTCACCTTTCCAGACCCACAACACATATGTACATATTTGTAATGTATTTATTGATATTAATGTCTGTTTCCCCGTCTAGACTGTAATTTCGCTTTGGGAGGGACTGTGTCTATTATTCTCTCCCAAGTGCTTAATACGGAAGACCCCCCATCTCTGCCACTGGCCTGCTTTGTGGTCTCGGGAAAGCTGCTTAATCTTTCTGTGCTCCAGTTTCCTCATCTGTTAAGTGCTTAGTACAGTGCCTAGTATCTGGTAAGTGTTCAACAGATATCATTGATTGATCAATCAATCTATAGTTTTCATTTAAATATCATTGCTTTCGGCAAGTATCGTGGCCTAGTAGATAGAGCACGGGCCTGGAAGTAAGAAGGACCTACCTTCTAATCTCGGCTCTGCCATGTGTCTGCTGTGTGACCTTGGGAAAGTCACTTCACCTCTCTGAGCCTCAGTTACCTTATTTGCAAAATGGGGAATAAGAGTTTGAGCTCCATGTTGGACAGGAACTGTGTCCAACCTGATTAATTTGCATATACCCCAGAGCTTAGACCAGTGCTTGGTGCATGGTGATAGTATTGTTTTTATTCCCTGTGTTTTAACTCATAAGCTGCCTGGAACCTTGGTTTCTTTCATACACTGTGGGCAGAGATCCAACAATCCATTATATTTTAAACTCCTCCAAGGCAAGGATTTCATTTTTGATCATCCTCTCTCTTAGTCTGTAAGCCTCAGGCAGATAAAACACTGTGTCCAACGTACCTCTCCCAGTGCTTGGCATACAGTAGGAGCAAAATGGGGATTCAACATCAGTTCTCCCTCCTACTGAGACTGGGGGCCCTAAAAGGGACATGATTATCTTGTATGTACCCCAGGACTTAATATAATGCTTGACATATAGTGTGCGCTTAACAAATACCACAATAACTAGTATTATATTATCTATATCATATATTAACATATCTATTCTTATTATAGTGCTTATAAAATACTCTAGGTATATTACTAATTTACAAACTGTAAAGTAAGGAAAAGGGGCAGGTTTGAGTATAGGCTGAGGGATACAAATAAGTTTAACTGGTCTCTGGACTGACAGCTCACTGTGGGTAGGGAAAACATCTACCAAATCTGTTGTATTGTCCTCTCCCAAGAGCTGAGTACGGTGCTCTGAACAAAGTAAACACTCAATTAATACTGTCGACTGATAAATGTGGGTAGGGAACGTGTCTACCAACTCCAATGTATTCTCCCAGCCACTTAGTTCAGTGCTCTGCACAAAGTAAGCACTCAGTAAATACCATTGATTGACTAATTGTTTCACTGTAAGCAGGGACGTTCTCTGCTAGCCATGTTGTATTGTACTCTCCAAAGTGCTTTAGTGCAGTGTTCTGCACTGTAAATGCTCAATAATTATCATTGATTGATAATTATCTGCCTTTAAACAAGCCCATCTCTCTCCCATCCTAAAAAAACCCTCTCTTGACCCCACCTCAACTTCTAGTTATCGTCCCATATCCCTCCTACCATTCCTTTCCAAACTCCTTGAACGAGTTGTCTACACTCGCTGCCTAGAATTCCTCAACAACAACTCTCTCCTCGACCCCCTCCAGTCTGGCTTCCGTCCCCTACATTCCACGGAAACTGCGCTCTCAAAGGTCACCAATGACCTCCTGCTTGCCAAATCCAAAGGCTCCTACTCTGTCCTAATCCTCCTCGACCTCTCAGCTGCCTTTGACACTGTGGACCACCCCCTTCTTCTCAACACGCTATCTGACCTTAGCTTCACAGACTCCGTCCTCTCCTGGTTCTCCTCTTACCTCTCCGGTCGTTCTTCCTCAGTCTCTTTTGCAGGCTCCTCCTCCCCCTCCCATTCTCTCACTGTGGGGGTTCCCCAAGGTTCAGTGCTTGGTCCCCTTCTGTTCTCGATCTACACACACTCCCTTGGTGACCTCATTCGCTCCCACGGCTTCAACTATCATCTCTACGCTGATGACACCCAGATCTACATCTCTGCCCCTGCTCTCTCCCCCTCTCTCCAGGCTCGCATCTCCTCCTGCCTTCAGGACATCTCCATTTGGATGTCTGCCCGCCACTTAAAGCTCAACATGTCCAAGACTGAACTCCTTGTCTTCCCTCCCAAACCTTGCCCTCTCCGTGACTTTCCCATCTCTGTTGACGGCACAACCATCCTTCCCGTCGTACAAGCCCGTAAACTTGGTGTCATCCTCGACTCCACTCTCTCATTCACCCCACATATCCAGTCCATCACCAATACCTGCCGGTCTCACCTTCGCGACGTTGCCAAGATCCGCCCTTTCCTCTCCATCCATACCGCTACCCTGCTCATTCAAGCTCTCATCCTATCCCGTCTGGACTACTGCATCAGCCTTCTCTCTGATCTCCCATCCTCGTGTCTCTCTCCACTTCAATCCATACTTCATGCTGCTGCCCGGATTATCTTTGTCCAGAAACGCTCTGGGCATATCACTCCCCTCCTCAAAAATCTCCAGTGGCTACCAATCAATCTGCGCATCAGGCAGAAAACTCCTCACCCTGGGCTTCAAGGCTCTCCATCACCTCGCCCCCTCCTACCTCACCTCCCTTCTCTCCTTCTACAGCCCAGTCCGCACCCTCCGCTCCTCCACCGCTGATCTCCTCACCGTACCTCGCTCTCGCCTGTCCCGCCATCGACCCCCGGCCCACGTCATCCCCCGGGCTTGGAATGCCCTCCCTCTGCCCATCCGCCAAGCTAGCTCTCTTCCTCCCTTCAAGGCCCTGCTGAGAGCTCACCTCCTCCAGGAAGCCTTCCCAGACTGAGCCTCTTCCTTCCTCTCCCCCCTCGTCCCCCTCTCCATCCCCCCCATCTTACCTCCTTCCCTTCCCCACAGCACCTGTATATATGTATATATGTTTGTACATATTTTTTACTCTATTTATTTATTTATTTTATTTGTACATATCCATTCTATTTATTTTATTTTGTTAGTATGTTTGGTTTTGTTCTCTGTCTCCCCCTTTTAGACTGTGAGCCCACTGTTGGGTAGGGACTGTCTCTATATGTTGCCAATTTGTACTTCCCAAGCACTTAGTACAGTGCTCTGCACATAGTAAGCGCTCAATAAATACGATTGATGATGATGATGATGATAATGTTGTCTTCTGTTTTGAGACAGGTTTAGGGATAAGGAAGACGTCCTTAGACCAGTATTATGATAGCAGTATATTACGTCCTGCTAGTAGTATTATCTTGATTACTACTAGTACTAGAAATAACATTTATTAAGCACTTACTATATGCAGAGCACTGTACTAAGCACTGGGAAAGAGTACACAAGAGGAAATTAGGCACAGATCCTGTCCCTTGAGAGGCTCACAATCTATGAATAAAGATGGGGGAGAGTACCTGAGACACACAATGAGAGCAATGAAACAATAAGACATTAGGGCAGCATAAGAGACAAGGACAAATACACATAACACGAAATAAAAAAAAAACAAAAGTCATTAGGGAGCTGTGACTGGAGGAGCAGAATTTCAGGTTCTCTGTGATTTGGAGTTCATGGCATACCCGAAGTCACAGCAATGGCTACCACAGTCACTAGCCTTCCCAAGGATTAAGGAAGTCTCATGCTGCAGATGTTGGGGAGAAAGGTCAGTAGAAAGTGTTGTTATCCTGTCCCTAATCTCTGATCATGGCTCCTCTTATATTTTCAACAAAATGATAAACCATTCCTCCTCAGTTCTAAGGATACTATGCATGAATGATAAGAGAAACAGCGTTTCCTTGTGGATAAAGCATGGGCCCGGGAGTCAGAAGGAGCTGGGTTTTTATCCTGACTCTGCTACTCATTGCTTTGTGATTTTGGGCAAGTCACATCACTTCTCTGGGTCTCAATTATCTCATATGTGAAATGGGTATTGTTTTTATTCCCTGTGTTTTAACTCATAAGCTGCCTGGAACCTTGGTTTCTTTCATACACTGTGGGCAGAGATCCAACAATCCATTATATTTTAAACTCCTCCAAGGCAAGGATTTCATTTTGATCATCCTCTCTCTTAGTCTGTAAGCCTCAGGCAGATAAAACACTGTGTCCAACGTACCTCTCCCAGTGCTTGGCATACAGTAGGAGCAAAATGGGGATTCAACATCAGATCTCCTGCCTCCTCTCAAAATCCACCCCCTCCACCCGTGCATCCGACCCTATCCCTTCACACCTTCTCAAAACACTTTTCCTCTCCCTTCTTCCCTCCCTTACTGCCATCTTCAACGGTTCTCTCTCCAATAACGTCTTTCCCCCTGCTTTCAAAGATGTCCATGACTCCCGTATCCTAAAAAGCATCCTCCCTTGACCAAGATCAGGATTAAGCCTGGAAAAGGGAATGTAGGTTGCTTTCAGCTCCTTCCAGTTATCACCCAACTCCCTCTTACCATTCCACTACAAAATTCATGAGTGCATTGTCTACACCCATTGTCTCAAGTTCCTAGCCTTCAACTGTCTTCTTGACCCCCCTCCAATCTGGCTTCTGTCCCCTCCACTCCACAGAAACCTCCCCCTCAAAGGTCACCAATATTCTCCTTCTTGCCAAATCCAATTGCCTCTACTCCATCCTAATCCACCTCTCAGGTTCCATTGACACTTTCGACCATCCCCTTCTCCTGGAAGCATTATCCACCTTTGGCTTCGCTGACACTGTCCTCTCCTGGTTCTCCTCCTATCTCTCTAGCTACTCATTCTCAGGCTCTTTCACGGGCTCCTCCTCTGCCTCCTTCCCCTCTAACTGTGGGGGTCCCTCAGGGTTCAGTTCTGTGTCCCCTCTATTCTCCATCTACACCTACTACCTTGAAGAATTCATTCTTTCACATGGCTCCATCTACCCCAGCAGCATGGCATACCATGTTCACAGGCATTATGTAGTGGATAGAGAATGGACCTGGGAGTCAGAAGGGCAGGGGCTCCGCCTCCTGTCGGCTATGTGACATTGGGCAAATCACTTTCCTTCTCTGTGACTTAGTTATCTCATCTGTAAAATATGAATTGAGATTGTGAGCCCCTTTTGCAACAGGGACTTTGTCCAACCCAATTTGCTTGTATCTACCCCAGGGCTTAGTACAATGACTGGCATATAGTAAGCCCTTAACAAATATTATTATCATTACCAACTCTATGCAGATGATTTCCAAATGTAAATCTCCAGCCTTGATCCCTCCCCCTCGCTGTAGTTTTGTATTTCCTCCTACTTTCAAGACATCTGTATTTGGATGCCCTACCATCACCTTAGACTTAACCTGTCCAAAACAGAACTCCTTATCGTCCCACCGAACCTAGTCCTCCCCCAATTGTCCTATCACTGTAGTCAGCACCATCATCCTTCCTACCTCACAAGCCCGTAACATTGTTGTTATCCTTGATTGATCTCTCTCATGCAACCCACACATTCAACATCATCACTAAATCCTGTCATTTTAACCTTCATGACATAGCTAAAATCTGTCATTTCCTCTCCATCCAAACAGCTACCATGTTAATAAAAGCATGTATCTTATCCCTTCTTGATAACTGTATCAGACTCCTAACTGACCTCTCTTTCTCCTGTCTCTCCCCACTCTGGTCCATACTTCACTTTGCTGCCCAGATCATTGTCTGATAAAAATGTTCAGTCCATATTTCCCCATTCTTCAAGAGCCTCCAGTGGTTGTCCCTCCATCTCTGCATCAAACAGAAGCTCCTTTACCTTGGGCTTTAATGTGCTCAGTCACTTTGCCCCCTCTTACCTGCTCTTCTCCTACAACCCTGCCTGCACACTTCGCTCCATTAATGCCAATGTACTTATTCTACCTTGATCTCATGTACCCTCTTGTCCACATCTTGCCTCTGTCCTGAAATGCCCTCCCTCTTCATATCCGAAAATTGCTCTCTCCCCTTTCAAGGCCCTACTGAAGACACATCTCCTCCAAGAGGCCCTCCCTGTCTAAGCCTTCTTTTTCTTTTTCCTCTACTCTCTCTGCATCGCCCTGACTTGCTCCCTTCATTCATCCTCCCACCCAGCCAAAAGGTACTTATGTACAGATCTGTAACCTATTTATTTATATTAATGTCCATCTCCCCCTCTAGACTGTAAGCTCATTGTGGGCAGGGAGTGTTTTTCATATTGATATATTTAATTCTCCCAAGTGCTTAATGTGGTGTTCTGCACATAGTAAGCACTCAGTAAATACAAATAATTGATATGCACATAGTTTTCTCAATAAACCCATTGATTGAAAGCATCTAGGAGAAATAAAGAAGATAAATGTGGAACTCTTCACACATCTTTATAGGATCCTGGCACAGAAGCCATATCTAATATTCTCTAGATCTTTCTAATTTTACTATATGTGCTGCCGAAATGAGCAATCTTTTAGTAGCTAGCATGCAGGTTTTTAAAGTTCACCTTATTTACACCTATTCAGATGACAGTTTTCTTTTCAAGCGTCCGTACATGTTCTTGTGCTTTCTGGAAAATAATCCTTTTTCTAGATATCTCCCTATTTTGAGAATCTAACATCATCAAATAGAGTCAAAATTTCTTCTGGTGCATGAAGCCGCAGAGGCTGCTGGAATGTCTGCTTTGCGGTGATGATTAACATATGCTTATTTGCTCCAAGACTCAAAGCCATTGGATGAGACAGGGCCAGTGGATGTGACAGGGGAGCAATGGGAAGGACCCTCAGTCACGACTTCTCCACCAGTAGAATTTGGTCCGTTGACCCTGCAGCACGTTTCTGAGCGAGGAGGAACAGGGTTTGGGCTGAGGGGGCAGACAGCAGGAAGGTTGAGTGTTCGGGAACTTATCGGGTTTCCTCCAGCTTCCAGATCCCAAAGTATGGTCCTGAAGGGCAGGCTCAGGGCTGGCAAGGTTGGGCCTCAGTCACTTAGGGGCAGCTTGGGCTCAGGGCCAGTGGGGATGGGCCATAGCCACTCAGGGAAAGCCCCAGGCAGTTGTTCCAGTGCAGTCTGGTAGCTGGAGAAACTCAGGGAGTGGCAGGGTAGGGAGCGGCAGCAGACCTATGGGGTGGGAGAGTGAGAGGTTAGTCAGGAAGGACTCCTTGGAGGCGAGCTAGGATGTCACATAACCAGAGACTAAAGAATTACTTGACAATCACAAGCTGAAAAGGTACCTAATTCTTTAACTGATGTAAATTTTCTTCCTTGATCATGTTTACCAGTAAAGAGATATTAACAAGGCCTCAGTACATGTCTCTATAGCATAATCCCTTAGGGCATTTGGCAATTAAGCCTAAAGTATGTGGTTTGAGCTTAACTAGAAAATGGTTTTTCTATGGCACTAATTCTCATAAGGCCCAGTTCTGTTTTAGCACCCAAATCCACACTGTCACAAGAACGTCTTTCTACAGGTCTGTGTATGCTTCCATTTACATGGCATAAGAAACACCTTCCTCTGGACAGGACTATGATTCATTCATTCAATCGTATTTATCAAGCTCTTACTGTGTGAAGAGCCCTGAACTAAGCACTTGTGAAAGTAAAGTACAACAACAAATATTGACATTCCCTGCCCACAACGAGCTTGTACTCTCGAGCAGAGGAGACAGACATGAATACAAACAAATAGAATGATAGATATGTACATAGTGCTTTGGTGCTGAGAGGGGGGAAGAACAAAGGGAGCAAGTCAGGCACAACACAAAAGGGAGTAAGAGCTGAGGAAAAGTGGTGCTTCGTCTGGGAAGGCCTAACAGAGGAGTTGTGCCTTCAATAAGGCTTTCAAGCTGGGGAGAGTGGTTGTCTGTCAGATAAGAGGAGGGAGGGCATTCCAGGCCAGAGGAAGGCCGTGGGCTAGGGGTTAATGATAAGACAGGTGACATGGTGGCACAGTGAGAAGCTTAACACTAGAGGAACAAAATATGCTTGCTGGGTTGTAGAGGAGAGAAGTGAGGTGAGGTAGGAGAGGGCTAGGTGATGGAGTGCCTTAAAGCCAAAGGAGAGGAGTTTGTGTTTGATATGGAGATGGATGGGAAATCACTAGAGTTTTTTGAGGAGCTGGGTGGTGCGTTCAGAATGTATTTGTAGAAATATGATATGGGCAGCAGAGTGAAGTATGGACTGGAGAGGGGAGAGACAGTAGGCTGGGAGGTCAGCAAGGAGGTTTATGCAGTAATACAGGTTAGATAGGGTGAGTGATTGTATTAACGTGGTAATAATATGGATGGAGAGGAAAGGGCAGATTTTAGCGATGTTGTGAAGGTGAGGACAACAGGATTTGGTGATGGATTGAATCTGTGGGTTGAATGAGAGAAAGGAGTCAAGAATAATGCCAAGCCTATGGGCTTGTGAGACAGAAAGTATGGTGGTGCCACCTACAGTGATGGGGAAGTCATGGGGAGGACAGGGTTTGGATGGGAAAATAAGGACCTCTGTTTTGGACATGTTATGTTTGAGGCAATGAGCAGACATCCAAGTTGAGATATCTTGAAGGGAGGAGGAGATGTGAGACTGGAGAGAGGGAGAGAGATCAGGGCTGGAGATGTAGATTTGGGTGTCATCTGCATAAGTGGTGGTTGAAGCCATGGGAGTGAATGAGTTCTCCAAGGGCGTAAGTTTAGATGGAGAATAGAAGGGGACCAAGAACTTATTCTTGAGGGACCCCAACAAAGCAGTGGGTCTTAGTGGAAAGAGCACGGGCTTAGGAGTCAGAGGTCCTGGGTGCTAATCCCACACCACCACTTGTCTGCTATGTGACCTTGGGCAAGCCACTTAACTTCTCTGTGCCTCAGTTACCTCATCTGTCAAAATGGGGGTTAAGACAGTGAGCCCCACGTGGACAACCTGATTACCTTGTACCTACCCTAGCTCTTAGTACGGTGCTTGGAACATAGTGAGCGCTTAACAAATACCATAATTACTATTCAGCACTTAGAACAGTACTTCGCACATAGGAAGTGCTTAACAAATATCATTATTGGCTAGGGGGTGGGAGGCAGAGGAAGAGCCCATGAGGGAGACTGAAAATGAACGGCAAGAGAGATAAGAGGAGTATTAGGATAGGACAGTCAGTGAAGCCAATGTTGGATAACATTTCCATGAGAAAGGGGTGATCAACCATCTCAAAGGCAGCTGAGAGGTCAAGGAGGATTAGGATGGAGTAGAAGCCATTGGACTTGGCAAGAAGGAAATCATCGGTGACCTTTGAGAAGACGGTTCCTGTGGAGTTAAGGGGATGGACGTTAGATTGGAAGGAGTCCAAGAGAGAATTTAAGGAAAGGAATTTGATATAGAAGGTACAGAAAACTTGCTCAAGGATGTTGGAGAGGAATGGTAGGAGGGAAATGGGACATTAACTAGAGGGAGCCTTAGAGTCAAGGGAAGTATTTTTTAGATAGGGGAGACATGTGCATTTTTGACATCAGTGGAGAAGATGTCATTGGAGATCAAACGGATCAAGATGGTTATTAGGGAGGGAAGAAGGGAGGGAGCGAGAGTTTTGATAAGGTGCAAAGGAATGGGGTCCGATGCTCATGTGGAGGAACTGGCTTCTGAAAGGAGGCAGTAAATCTCCTCCAGAGAAACTTCTGGAAAAGATGGGAGAGTTGAAGAGGGGGCCGCAAGGGGGAGGGACTGAGGAGGAACAGGGGTGATTTTAGGGAGCCTGTGCTAATGAAGGGTGGTGGGATCACTTAGTCTCTCTCCTGAAGAGTTCTGGCCAGCATCCCAACTCTCACCAACTCAGTTCCTTCATCAATAAGATGGAAATTAAATACAGGTTCTCCCTCCCACTTAAACTGTGAGCCTCAATGCGATAAGGACTGTGTCCAAACCAATCATCTTGTATTTACAACAGCACTTAATACAGTTCTTGGTACATAGTAAGCCTTTAACAAATATCAGAATTATTACTATCATATGCCTGAAACATCAAATGTAAAGATTGCTAATGCTACGTGTTTGGCATTAGCTGATTTCTTATTTCCCCACTTGAGCCATATACTCAATCCATATCTTGTCTTATCTTATACGTTGAGTCATCCCCGACCCATAGCAACACAATGGATATATCTCTCCCAGAACACCCCACCTCCATCTGCAATCATCCTGGTAGTGTATCTATAGAGATTTCCTGGTAAAAATATGGAAGTGGTTTAACATTGCCTCCTTCCATGCTTGAGTCTCCACCCTCGACTCTCTCCCATACCGCTGCTGCCCAGAACAGGTGAGTTTTGACTTCTAGCAGATTGCCTTGCACTTGCGAGCCACTGCCCAAGCTAGGAATCGAATGGATATGCCTCTTCTTCACTCTCCCTCCTGTGGTCGAGACTGGTAGAGTACAGGAAACTCTCCACGTGCGACGCTGTGAGAGGCATAAATAAGCTACCCCATCCTAATTCCTCGTTGATATTATAGCTATGTTTGAGAGTTGTGGACCACTTTCCCATGTGCTGCATACAATTGGCACATTTTATGTGTTGCATAGTCTCTTTGTCCTATTGCCATTTTGATGCTTTCATGTTTTATTGCTCCTAATTTGTCTGTTTTCAGTTCTTCCTGACCTTCTAGATTCATTATCTCTCCGGTCGTTCATTCTCAGTCTCTTTTGCAGGCTCCTCCTCCCCCTCCCATCCCCTTACTGTGGGGGTTCCTCAAGGTTCAGTTCTTGGTCCCCTTCTGTTCTTGATCTACACTCACTCCCTTGGTGACCTCATTCACTCCCATGGCTTCAACTATCATCTCTAGGCTGATGACATAGAAATCTACATCTCTGCCCCTGCTCTCTCCCCCTCCCTCCAGGGCTCGCATCTCCTCCTGCCTTCAGGACATCTCCATCTGGATGTCTGCCTGCCACCTAAAACTCAACATGTCCAAGACTGAACTCCTTGTCTTCCCTCCCAAACCTTGCCCTCTCCCTGACTTTCCCATCACTGTTGACAGCACTACCATCCTTCCCATCTCACAAGCCCGCAAACTTGGTGTCATCCTCGACTCTGCTCTCTCGTTCACCCCTCACATCCAAGCCATCACCAAAACCTGCCGGTCTCAGATCCGCAACATTGCCAATATCCGCCCTTTCCGCTCCATCCAAACTGCTACCCTGCTCATTCAAGCTCTCATCCTATCCCGTCTGGACTACTGTATCATCCTCCTCTCCGATCTCCCATCCTCTTGTCTCTCCCAACTTCAATCCATACTTCACACCACTGCCCGGATTGTCTTTGTCCAGAAACGCTCTGGGCATGTTACTTTCCTCCCCAAAAATCTCCAGTGGCTACCAATCAATCTGCGCATCAGGCAGAAACTCCTCACCCTCGGTTTCAAGGCTCTCCATCACCTCGCCCCCTCCTACCTCACCTCCCTTCTCTCCTTCTACAGCCCAGCCCGCACCCTCCACTCCTCTGCCGCTAATCTCCTCACCGTGCCTCATTCTCGCCTGTCCCGCCGTCGACCCCCGGCCCACGTTATCCCCCTGGCCTGGAATGCTCTCCCTCCGCACATCCGCCAAGCTAGCTCTCTTCCTCCCTTCAAGGCACTACTGGGAGCTCACCTCCTCCAGGAGGCCTTCCCAGACTGAGCTCCCTCCTTCCTCTCCCCCTCCTACCCCTCTTTATCTCCCCCGCCTTACCTCCTTCCCTTCCCCACAACACCTGTATATATGTATATATGTTTGTACATATTTATTACTCTATTTATTTATGTATTTTACTTGTACATATCTATTCTATTTATTTTATTTTGTTAATATGTTTGGTTTTGTTCTCTGTCTCCCCTTTCTAGACTGTGAGCCCACTGTTGGGTAGGGGCCGTCTCTATATGTTGCCAACTTGTACTTCCCAAGCGCTTAGTACAGTGCTCTGCACACAATAAGCGCTCAATAAATACGATCGATTGATTGATTGATTGATAGATCATGAGACCTTCCATGGACAGGGTCAATGTCTAATTCTCACCTGTATATTGTTTCCCAACACTTAGTAAAGAGTTCTACACAAAGTATGTGTTTAATCAATACTATTACTACACTACTATTACAACTACTATTACTACACTACTATTTCAACTACTATTACTACTATAACTACTACTAGTACAACTACCACTGCAATTACCACTACTACTACTGCTACCTTTTCCTGTAAATATGGTCCAGCCTTGATTTGTCTGACACTGTCCTTTACGGTTCTCCTCCTACTTCTCAGGCTGATTCTTCTGGGTTACTTTCTACTGCTCTTCCTCTGCCTTCCACCCTCTTAACCGAGGGGATCCCACAAGGCTTAGTCCTAGGTCACACAAGCCTCACTATCTCAACATGGATGACTCCAAATCTACCTTTCCATCCTTGACCTTTCTCCTTTTCAGCAATCTCACATTTCTTCCAGTAATCAATATATTTCTACTTGAATGTCCTGCCAATACCTGTAACTCAACACGAATAAGAATCAATTCAACTTTCCACTGAAATCCTCTCCTGTCCCAGACTTTCTTATCACCACTGACTACCAAGGATCGCCTTCCTCCTGGTCTCACAAACCTGAAATTTCAGTATTATCTATAACTATTTTCTCTCCTTCAACCCTCATATCCACCCACCTCTCTGATCATCCATCCTTTCATTCATTCATTCAATCATGTTTATTGAGTACTTACTGTGTGCAAAGCACTGTACTAAGTGCTTTGGAGAGTACAATTTAATGATAAGCAGGCACATTCCCTACCCACAATGAGCTTACAGTCTAGAGGGGAAGACAGACATTAATATAAGTAAATAAATTACTGATATGTACCTAAGTATTGTGGGGCTGGGAACGGGGATGAATAACAAAGTCAGAATGACACAGAAGGAAGTGGGAGAAGAGGAAAGGAGGGCTTAATCAGGGAAGGCCTCTTGGAGGAGATTTGCCTTCAATAAGGCTTAGATGTGGGAGAGTAACTGTCTGTCATATTTGAGGAGGGAGGTAATTTCAGGCTGGAGGCAGGGTGTGGGCGAAGGGTCGGTGGCGAGATACTACCACGTCTATGAATCAGCGTGGCTTAGTGGAAAGAGGCCGGGCTTGGGAGTCACAGGTCGTGGATTCTAATCCCGGCTCTGCCACTTGTCAGCTGTGTGACCTTGGGCAAGTCACTTCACTTCTCTGTGCCTCAGAGACCTCATCTGTAAAATGGGGATGAAGACTGTGAGCCCCCCATGGGACACCCTGATCACCTTGTATCCTCCCCAGCGCTTAGAACAGTGCTTTGCACATAGTAAGCGCTTAGCAAATACCAAAGTTATTATTATTATGAAGATGGTACCCAAATCTATATCCCCACCCCTGATCTCTCTGTAGTCTCATATTTCCTCCTGCCTTCAGGACATATTTAATTGGATGTCATCTCATCACCTCAAACTTAACATATCCAAAACAAAACTCTTTATCTTCCCACCAAACCCCCCCGTCCTCCCCCTGACTTTCCCAACACTGTAGATGGCCCCACCATCCTTCCTGATCCACAAGCCCACCACCTTGGTGTTATCCTTGACTCCTGTCTCTCATTCAACATACATATTCATCCCATTACTAAATCCTGTTCGTTCGGTCTGCACAACATTGCAAAACCCACCCTTCCCTCTCCATCCGAACTGCTACCATATTAATCAAAGCTCTTATCCTACCCCACCTAGATTACTGTATCAGTCTCCTTGATGACCTCCCTGTCTCCTGTCTCTCCTCACTCCAGTCCATATTTCACTCTGCTGCCCAGATACTTTTTCTACAAAAACGTTCAGACCATGCTTCCCCACTCTTCACGAACCTCCAGTTGCTGCCCATCCACATCCACATCAAATAGAATCTTCTTACCATTGGTTTACCACTCAATCACCTTGCCTCCTCCTACCTCACCTTGCTACTCACCTACTACAACCCAGCCTGCACAACGTTGCTCCTCAAATGCTAGTCTTCTCACTGTACCTTGATCTCATGTATCTTGCTGCCAACTTCTCACTCATGCCTTGCCTCTGGCCCAGAACGCCTTCCCTCCTGATATCTGACCTACAATCACTCTCTCACCTTTCAAAGCCTTACTGAAGTTACATCTCCTCCAAGAGGCCGTCTCTGACTAAGCCCTCCTTTCCTCTTCTCCCTCTTCCTCTGTGTAGCCCTGACGTGCTCCCTTAATTCATCCTGCCTCCCCTCCCCACAACACCTATTTACATTTCTGTAATATATTTGTTTATATTAATATCTTTCTCCTCCTCTAGCCTGTAAGGTCTTTCTTTGTCGGCAGGGAATGTGTCTGTTTACTGTTATACTCTCCCAAGCAGTTAGTACAGTGCTCCTCAGAGAGTAAGTGCTTAATAAATGCTATTGAATAAATGAAAGAATGAATAAAACCCTTTCTCTGCTAATAAGATTTCAGGGCTTTCAGTAGAAACTCTATAGCTCCTAACCACAGCTTTAGGGTTGGAGACATGGCTGCTTATCCTTATCCTTGAAGAGTGTTCTCCCAGAGATCCCATCTTCCCATTTCCAGGACCTCAGGTAAAAAGACCCCTAGATTTTAGTTTGGCTCACCTCTTGTCAGGGGTTTCAGAAAAGAATCAGTTTTAATCTTGACACGTAAAAGCCACTATGAGCATAGAATGGTTCTCAGATTGCTCCTGGGTGCTGATTGATGGGGAGGAGAGAGGCAGAGAGAGATGCCTGCTGAGCACACACCTTCCAGTGTTCCAAGGGACAACAACATGGCCTAGTGGATAGAGCACGGGCCTGGGAGTCAGAGGACCTGAGTTCTAATCCCGACTCTGCCACTTGTCTGCCAGATTCGAGTTCCGATTGCGACCTACTTCCAGCATGGCCATTGAGAGTCGCACAGAGTTAGAGAGCAAGTCACTTCACTGCTCTGGGCCTCGGTTATTTCATCTGAAAATTGAGAATTAAGACTGTGAGCTCCACATGGGATCTGGACTGTGTCCAACCTGATTAGCTTTTATCTACCCCAAGAGCTTAGTACAGTGCCTGTTACATAGTAACCACTTATCAAATATAATAAAGACCAACAATTGAAAGACTCTGCACTCTCTCCTTCTGTATCATTCATGTTTCCTGGGGCAGGAGGGTTGCAGTGATAAAGGCCCAGCAGAAACCAGTTACTGATTTCTTGCTACCACCTACTGGGACTTTACTGCCACAGTCATAATCCTACCTCCCATTGGAGTTGGGAGAGCTAGGTGGCCAAGGGGGGCAGGACCACAGAGGTGCCTCGAGGCTACAGTGGCACTGTAGAGGTGGAAGCAAACTAGGAACACCATAATAACAGTTGTGCTCTGCTCTTTCAGTTTGTACTCATTTCCCCTCCATATCTCCCCTCCATTCTTCCCTTTTATTCTCCAAACTCACCATCCAAACCTCCCAGGTTCTTTATTTCACCATGGTTGTTACATAAAAGAAACTGATGACCATTGCTTCTCAAATCAGTGGGACTCACTCTAGTGGTGTTGGAAGTAAGTTGGAATCAGTTGGACTTGAATCTCATAAAAGCCAAAGCCCAAGAGTGGGCATTATCGGAAGATGTAGCTGCAATGTGAGGATAATAGCAATGGAGAGGCAGTGCCCCTTTTAACAAAGGGCTCGGGAGGGGAGTGGCTGTACTGCCCAACCCCTACCCCAGCCCTCGCTGTCTGCTATATTTTTGGTCACTAGCAACCGTAGGTAAAGCCCTGAGTATGAAATCTTTTTCCATGGTTGGCTGGTCATGCCCCTCTCCCAGAAAAGCTGCTAACTCACCCCTGCAGCTGTTATCACTGTCAGCCCATCCTATCTCCACCATCAGGATCTTCAGGGCTTCATCTGCCTTCAAAGAGCAGTAAAGCATGGCAAAAGCATCCTCCTAGTGTGGTGGTGAAGCATAATGAAATATTTTTGTTAAACTAAAACCTTAATCATGGCCTCAGGCAGGGCCATCCTAGGATAAATTGAGCATATTCAAGTTGCTCTCTTTGTCCTAATTTCAGTGCCCAGTGGCTTGTGACCTTTGTTTTAGCATCAATTTTTCCCGAGAATCTGAGCATAAATGGACCTGACCACAGGCTTTTCTCACACCTTTTTTCTTCATGCAGAAATGCATTTCAATCCCATGGAGGAGAAATGGAAAGCTTCCCACAGGATGTTGGGAAGACTGGGAGGACATGGAGGACAGGGGTGTAAACCCATGCTGTAGACTGTAAGCTCCTTATGGGCAAGGATCATGTCTTCCAACTTGATTGTATTATACTATTCCAAGGGCTGAGTATTGTGCTCTGCACGCAATAAAAGCTCAATGAATACCACGGATTGATTGATTAATTGGTACATAGCATCAAAGGCAACTGAGAAGCTAGGGAAGATTGGGATAAAGTAGAGACCATTGGATATGGTAAGAAGGAAGTCATTAGTGGCCTTAGAGAGAGCAGTTTCCATGGAGTGAAGCGGGCAGAACCCAGATTTCAGGGAGTCAAGGAGAGAATTTTAGGAGAGAAAGTGGAAGCAATGCGTTTAAACAACTCATTGGAGGAATTTGGAAAGGAATGTTAAGAGGAAGATAATAATAACGATAATTATAATAATAATATAACAATAATAATTGTGATATTTGTGAAGTGCTTATCATGTGCCAGACACTGTACTAAGATCTGGAGTAGATTCAAGCAAATCAGGTGGGACAGAGTCCCTATCCCATGTGGAGGTTACAACTTTAATCCCCATTTTACAACTGAGGTAACTGAGGAACAGAGAAGTTAGGTGACTTGCCCAAGGTCACACAGCAGACAAGTGGCAGAACCAGGATTAGAACACAGTTCTTCTCACTCCCAGGTCCGTGCTCTATCCATTAGATCATGCTGCTTCCCTAAGCTTCCCCAACGCTTCTTCTTTATAAAATCACTAATTTTGCATTTATTTTATATGCATATGCACCCAAAGTAGAAATTACAAGAGAGCCCTGGTTCTGAAGTTCTTCTCTTTCTTTTAATCTAAATATTTTTCCTTCCTTGTGGCCTAGTGGAAAAAGCCCTGACCTAGAAGTCAGACGAGCTGGGTTCTAGTCCTGGTTTTACCACCTGCATGGCTGTGTGACTTTAGGAAAATCACTTAACTTCTCTGGGTCTCAGTTTCCTCAACTGTAAAATAGTGATGTAAGGCCTGTTCTTCTTCCCCCTTAGATTGTAAGGCTCATTTGGACTAGGATTGTGCCTAATCTAATTTTTTTAAATTTACTCCAACACTCAGTACAATGCTTGGCACATAGTAAGTGCTTAACAAATATTATTATTATCATTGCTACTATTATTACCATGATCATGATCATCACCACCAAGCTCAAATGCACCATGACCCGCAAAAAGTAATACAAGTATTTTTATCCTGAAATGCAACCTCATACACTTGCACACAGAGTTACGGTCAGTGTCACATAGTCAAAGGGAATTTACTGCTCTTTTCTTCCCAGTCAGAAAGGGAATGTTCTGGGAAAGGCAGTGTGCAAGGCAATCACCAAGTTTGTAGGTGACACTAAAGCTTTGCACTTGGTGAATGCCATTTTCATGTGCACACATTCTTGGTGGTCCAGATAATGGAGGAAACATTAAATAATCTGCAGTCTGGACAAATGCTAAGGAATGTATCCATGGAAAATAATCCGAGCTACAGTTAAGGTGTGGTTGGCTCTAAATTCTCACATTGCAACTTGTTAATGAGATTGCTAAATCTTCACTGGCTGTGGAAACCAAAGAGTCCAAGCAAATATTGGGAATCATCAGGAAGAAGATGGACAATAAATCAAATGGCAGAGTTTGCCATTATAACATTCCATGATCCTGGAGAATTTCTGATCTCTATTTTAGGAAGCCTATAATTGTTCATACAACCCAGCCTGCCCATTTGGCACCTTTAACACCAACTTATTCACTGTACCTCGATCTCATCTATCTCACCACTGAACCCTTGTTCACATCCTCCCTTTGGCCTGACACTCTCTCCTTCTTCATATCCATAAACACAACAGTAATAATAATAATAATAATGGTATTTGTTAAGTGCTTACTCTGTGCCAAGCACTGTTTTAAGCGCTGGGTAGATACAAGGTAATCAGGTTGTCCCACGTGGGGCTCACAGTCTTAATCCCCATTTTATAGATGACATAACTGAGGCACAGAGAAGTTAAGTGACTTGTCCAAGGTCACACAGCAGACAAGTGGCAGTGCTAGGATTAGAACCCACGACCTCTGACTCCCAAGCCCATGCTCTTTCCACTAAGCCACTCTGCTTCTCTACTAATACTCACCCCAGCACCACAGCACTTATACCCATATTCTTATTCTCTACTGTTTCCCCGTCCCATAATTTCCTTTAATGTCTGTATTCACCTATCAACCCACTAATGGTATTTCCTGAGTACTTACCGTGTGCAGAGCACTGTATTAAGCAATTCGGAACATATAATAAGACAGAATTGGTAGACACATTCCCTGCTCATAAGGAGGGGGAGAAAGAGATTGCTAGATTGTAAGGTTCTTTTGGTCAGGAATGGTGTCTATCAGCTATAATTCTCACGTGTTTAGTACAGTGCTCTGTGAATGGTAAGTGCTCAATAAATACTACTGATTGATTGATACTATTGTTATTACTCTTACAAATCTTCATATGGCTATAGAGATATAGACATATATCTAAACTTCTTTACTGTAACCTCTCAGACTGTTCCTGTTGTGATTTTCTTGTTGAAATCAATCAATGGTATTTTTGAGAATTTACTATGTGCAGAGCACTAGACTAAATGATTGGGAGAATACACTACAGTTAGCAGACATTTTCCCTGCCCACAAAGAACTTAAAGTCTTATATTTACCTCAGCACTCACCAGCAATTCTTGGGATATACTAAACACTTAGCAAATAGTACAGTTCTTTTTGTCTCATCGGTCCTGGACACAGGTTGGGGTGATAGGAGGGTCTGGGTTACTGTAGAGGGCTGTCAGAATCATCCCTCCTCCCCTTGGCTCTCCAGATGGCTGCACCATCCCCTCAGATGACGGCCAGGTTATTTCCTGGGGGATTCCCCGTGGAAGGACGGGACCGGGGCTCTGCTGAGACAGTTGACTGTCCAGATATCTTGGAAGGCCAGAATCGTGTAGAACTGACCCTCACAACTGCCCAGTCCCACGTGGTTCCCACTCTGCGACTCCTTCTTAGAACAACAACGGACTAATCATCATTCCTTTTCCAGAATTGATGAAAACCTTGGGAATTTGAATCTCATTTCATGCCAGGAATTAAGACCACCTGAATATCTCAGAAGAAGCAGCGTGGCCTAATGGAAACAGTCCGGGCCTGGGAGTCGGATCAGCTGGGTTCTCATCCCAAGTCCTCTACTGGTCATTAGTGTGACCTTGGACAAATCATTGTACTTCCCTGTGCCTCAGTTACCTCATCGTAAAGTGGGAATAAAGCACTTGCTCTCCCTCCCTCTTAGTCTGTGACCGCATGTTGGACAGGGACAATGTATGTGCCATACTGCTCTTATTAACAGAGACGGAGGCATGAAGTATTGTCAGCCTGCACTCATTCATTCATTCACTCGTTCATTCTTTCAATCATATTTATTGAGCGCTTACTGTGTGCAAAGCACTGTACTGAGTTCTTGGAAGAGTACAATGAAATGATATAACACTCCCCCTTTATCTGCCCTCTCGGCTTTATACTCCACGTTCAGCTGTGGTGGCCCCTGGGAGGTTTTCGGGGGAGGGAGCTGATGGGTAGAAAATAGTCTCAGACCAATAAATCAGTCAGTTCATTTAGATCAGTGAATCAATGGTATTTAGTGAATACCTACTGCATGCAGAGGACAATATAAGGTGCTTGGAAAAGTACCATATGACAGACTTGGTAGAAACATTCCCTGGCCACAAGAAGCCATGAAGAAACATTCTCTGGCCATGAGAAGCAGCGTGGCTCAGTGGAAAGAGCCCGGGCTCTAGAGTCAGAGGTCATGGGTTCGAATCCCGGCTTTGCCACCTGTCAGCTGTGTGACTTTGGGCAAGTCACTTCACTTCTCTGTGCCTCAGTTCCCTCATCTGAAAAATGGGGATGAAGACTGTGAGCCCCCCGGGTGACAACATGATCACCTTGTAACCTCCCCAGCGCTTAGAACAGTGCTTTGCACACAGTAAGCGCTTAACAAATACCAACATTATTATTATTAAGAAGCATGTGGTCTAGAGGCATGAATCAATCAAAGGTATTTGTTGAGCTCTTACTGTGTGCACAGCACTGTACTAAAACCTTGGGAAAGGATAATAAATTTGGGTTGGTAAACACGCTCCCTGCCCACAGTGACCTTATGGTCAAGAGGATACATGAACAGGTGATGAAATGCCTACTCAAAAATATTTTTATTTCAGGAGGAAGCTGAGGAGAAGCAGTATGGCCTAATGGGTAGAGCACCGGTTTTGGAATCAGAAGAACCTGGATTCTAATCCTGCCTCTGCCATTTGTCTGCTGTGTGACCTTGGGCAAATGACTTCACTTCTCTGGACCTCAGTTTCCTCATCTCTAAAATGGACACTAAGACTGTGAGCCCCAAGTGGGACAGGGACTGTGTCTAATCTGATTAGCTTGTATCTCCCCAGTGCTTAGTTCAGTGCCTGGAACACGGTAAGCACTTAACAAATACTAGGGAATGGTTAGAGGAATGAAATCTAAGTGGGCTTCGCTGTTAATGGGGTCTGTTCAAAGGAACAGGATGGTGGGAGGAATGGGCACTGTATGACCTCCCAGCACTTTACTTTCCCGTCTGGTGGCGAGTATCACAGAAGCCATCTTAGATCTCGTACATCTTAGGATGCAACAAGGGGAGGCCTTTTTGGAGTAGTAGCAATCAATCATCCCCTCTCAGGGTCGCACCTGGAGAGTTTCCAGCTCTCTACCACTCTCCAGTAAGGGAGGAAAAGTCAAGCAGAAGGATTTCCATTCCTAGTTTGGGCAGTGGATAGTGAAGAGCAGGCAATTTGCTACAGGTCAAAACTCACCTGTGCTGGGTAGCAGCGGCATGGGGGAGAGTCAAGGGTGAAGATTAAAGTTTACTGCTTGGAAGGAGGCAGTGGTAAACCACCTCTGGACTTTACCAAGAAAACTCTATGGATCCACTACCAGAACAATTGCAGATGGAGGTGGGGCGAGATAGAGAGATGTGTCCATGGCATCGCTATGGGTCAAAGATGACTCGAAGGCATAGACAGACAGTAATCGATCAATTCATCATATCGATTGAACGCTTACTATGTAGAGAGTACTGTACTAAGCACTTGGGAGAATGCAGTACAAAAGAGTTGGTAGACATATTCCCCGCCCACAATGAGCTACAGTCTGGATGGTGAGATAG
Organism: Tachyglossus aculeatus; assembly: GCF_015852505.1. Lineage (NCBI taxonomy): Eukaryota > Metazoa > Chordata > Mammalia > Monotremata > Tachyglossidae > Tachyglossus > Tachyglossus aculeatus. The sequence continues at coordinate 2,992,747 of NW_024044837.1, forward strand.
ACAATAAATATAAATAAATAACTAAATATAAGATATGGACATAAGTGCTGTGGGCCAGGAGGAGTCAATAAAGTGTGCAAATCCAAGTGCACAGATGACGCAGAAGGGAGTGAGAGAGGAGGGCTCAGTCCGTCAAGGCCTTTTGGAGGAGATGTACCTTCAATATGGCTTTGAAAGTGTGGAGAGTCATTGTCTGTTGGACATGAAGAGGGAGGGGATTCCAGACCATAGGCAGGATGCAGGCGAGGGGTCGACATTGAGATAGACAAGATGGAGGTACAATGATTAGTCTGGTATTAAAAGAACAAAGTCTGCGGGCTGGGTTATAGTAGGACAACAGGGTGTTGAGGTGCGAGGGGACAAATTGATGTGGAAAGGTTTATTTGACTCTTGGTAAATGGGTCTTAGCTCAAAGTTTTCTTCAGAGAGGCCTTCATATCCTTATTACTTAGGGTCAACCCACACATCCAGCACATTCCGCAGGGCAGCCTGCCTGACTCTCTTCCTCAGGACCATCCTCTCATGCTCAGCCCCCTCCCCATGGCAGCCTTCATGTGTTCCATTTTCTCAGGACCATCCTGCCACACCCAGATGGTGGCATAGCGGTCATAGCACATCGTCGTGAGGAAGGACAGCTCTGAAACAGCAAAGGAAACCACGAAGAAGAGCTGGGCAGCACAGCCCAGGAGGAAGATTTCTCTGCTGTCGGTCAGGGAGTTGAAGATGGATTTGGAGATGGTGACGGAGATGAGACACAGATCACTGAAGGACAGGTGCCTGAGGAAGAAGTACATAGGTGTGTGGCGCCAGTTGAAGGCAGAGACAGTGACGATGAGGATATTTTCCATCAGGGCTGCCAGGTAGACCAGCAGGAACAGCACAGCATGGACCAGCTGCAGGTCCCGGACATCCAAGAATCTCAGCAGGAGGAATTCAATCACCGTGGAGAAGTTGGCCATGTCTGACAAGATGCCTTTAAGCATCTTGTGGTTGGACCTGATTTCAGGCAATCAATCAATCAATCGAACAATCAATCAATTGTATTTATTGAATGCTTACAGCCTGCAGAACGGTATGCTAAGCTCTTGGGAGAGTGTGCAAAACTGGTAGACACATTTCCTGCCCACAGTGAGCTACTTTTCTGAAGCGGGGGCAGACATTTATAGTAATGAATGATTTACTGATATGAACATAAGTGCTGTGGGGCTGAGGGAGTGGTGAATAAAGATAAGGATGAAAACACTCAGAGAGAAGGTTTGAGACTTAAAGCTCATTATGGGAAGGGAACGTTTCTGCTAATTCTGCTGTGTGGCCTTAGACAAGTCACTTCACTTCTCTGTGCCTCAGTTACCTCATCTGTAAAATGGGGATAAAGACTGTAAGCCCCATGTTTTAGACTGTGAGCCCACTGTTGGGTAGGAACTGTCTCTATATGTTGCCAATTTGTACATCCCAAGCGCTTAGTACAGTGCTCTGCACATAGTAAGCGCTCAATAAATACGATTGATGATGATGATGTCGGACAGGGACAATGTCCAACACGATTTTCTTGTATCTACTTTGCTTAGTACAGTGCCTGGCACATAGAAAGCAGTTAACACATATCACAATTAATATTATTAATTCTGTTGTATCTTCCGAGCACTTAGTATAGTGCTCTGCACATAGTAAACACTCAGTAAATACCATTGATTGATTGTGCGATTGGGCAACTTCATGGAAGGAACCTTGTCTTATCATTTCTGTCTTGATACTGGATACTGGATACAAATTCTTTCCCCAGTCATGATGCCCATTTTATTCATTCAATCATTCATTAAATCGTATTTATTGAGTGCTTACTGTGTGCAGAACACTGTAGTAAGCGCTTGAGAAGTACAAGTTGGCAACATATAGAGACGGTCCCTACCCAACAACGGGCTCACAGTCTAGAAGACTGTGAATGAAATGAAAACTGTAATGAAGAATTATATTCTTCATTATCAGTATAGACAAAGGCTACACAGACTCCCCTGCTTGCTTTGTTATATATGCCCATCTCCCCTCTCCTTTAAAGCCTCCAGTGGTTACACAACCCTCTCCATATCAAGCACCAATTCACATCAGCTCTTTCCCTGCTACCTGCTCGCTAATCTTGCTCTACAACCCATCCCAGACACTTCACTCCCCTAACGTCAACCTATTCGGTGAATCTCGATCGCATCCATCTCTCCAATGACCCCTTGTCTACAACCTCCCTCTGGCCTGGAATTCCCTCCTCCTTCATAGCCAACGGGTGATCATTCTCTCCGGCTTCAAAGCCTTATTAAAATCGTACCTCCTCTCAGTAGCCCTCCCTGACTAAACTCTCATGCCATCACTCTATTTCCACTCCCTTCTGGTTCGCCTACAAATTGAGTTCTGTACCTCATAAGCTCTTTGGTACCTCAGCCCCACAGCACTTATATGAGAAGGATGGCTTACATGCAAAGCAGCATAAGAGCACGGAAAGAGCACGGGCTTGGGAGTCAGAGGATGTGGGTTCCAATGTTGCTTCCACCTCTTGTCCACTGAGTGACCTTGGGAAAGCCACTTAACATCATTTACCTCATCTGTAAAATGGGAATCTAGACTGTGAGCCCCATGTGGGATAACCTGCTTACCTTGCATCTACCCCCAGCTCTTAGAACAGTGATTGGCACATAGTAAGCACTTGAGAAATTCCATTACTATTATTATTATTATATCCCTATTCTTATTCTCTACTGCTTCCCCTATCTGTAATTTACTTTAATATCTGTCTTCCCTTATCAGTAAATCTATGGTATTTATTAAACACTTACCATGTACAGAGCACTGTCTTAAGCACTTGGGAGAATTCAATACAACATATTGGTAGATATATTCCCTGCTCACAAGGAGGGTGAAACAGCAATTACTAGATTGTAAGGTCTTTGTGATCAGGAATTGGATCTACCAACCCTGATTCTCACAGGTTTAGTACAGTGCTCTGAGATCAGTAAGTGTTCAATAAATACAATTGATTGATTGATACTGCTATTATTATTATTACTAATCTTCATGTATCTATGAAGATACAAGCATATAAATATCTCTAGACTATAAATTCCCCCTCTAGACTGCAAACTTGTTGTGAGAAAAGAACATGCCTTTTAACTCTGTTACATTTTACTCTCCCAAATGCATCTTAGAGTGTTCTGCAAACAGTAAATGCTCAATAAATATGATTGATCGATAGATCAAGGCAATGATTGATTGATTGATACTCTTAATGTTGCTACTATTCTTAATCTTCATATATATTATTGATTGATACTACTAATCTTATTACTAACTATACTAACCTTCATATGTCTTCAGGGACCCAGGAATAGACAATCAATCCGTCAATCAGTCATTAGGATTTGTTGAGCACTTACTATGTGCATACCACCGGATTAAACTTTCGGAAAAGTGACATATAATAAAATTATCAGACGATTTCCCTGCCCTTAACACATGGAGAAATTCCTCCTCTCTTAGATTGCTCTTCTGATCTGGACTGGGAACTGGGTCACCTTTATTTAACTCACATCAGCCAAAGAATGTGCAGGAACAGAAGAAATATCCCATTTCTCCCTCTCACCTTTCCCCTGCTCCTCTCTGGGGTCAACAGGACTGTCCTGGGCTAGAAAGCACCAATCTTTTCTGAGAAAGAGGCTCACTTCATCTCAGACTATTCCTGATCTGATTGTTCATTCATTCATTATTCAATTGAATTTACTGAGGACTCACTGGGTGCAAAGCAACGTACTAAGATCTTGGGAGAGTACAATATACAAATAAGCAGGCAGATTCTTTTCCCACAACGAGCTTACAGTCTACATACAGTCTTGTGCCTGCCACAACACTTATCAACAGTTCTTGGAACATACTAAACGCTTAGCAAGTGGCTCATTTATTTTTATCTTGTTGGTCCTCGACACTGGTGGTAGTGACAGGAAGGTCTGGGTACGCAGTGGGAGCTGTCAGAATCCTCCCTCCCCTTCTTGGCTCTCTGATTGGCTGCGCTGTCCCCTCAGATGAAGGCTGGGTTATTTCCTGGGGGATTCCCGATGGGAATAATAGGCCCAGGGCTCCGCTGAGACAGCTGACTGTCCGGGGATCTCAGAAGGCAGGGATCGGGGGCTCCCTGTTGTCCCAGGCCTCACAACCTAAATAACTGCCCAGTCCCACGTGGTTTCCACTCTGGGACTTCTTCCTAGAACAACTTCAATGGAATCATTCCCTTTCTGGAACCTCATTTCATTCCGGGAATTAGGACCATCTGAATATCTCAGCAGATGCAGTGTGGCCTAATGGAAATAATAATGATGGTATTTGTTAAGTGCTTACTATGTGCAAAGCACTGTTCACAGTACTGGGCAGGATACAAGGTGATCAGGTTGTCCCACGTGGAGCTCACAGTCTTAATCCCCATTTTACAGATGAGGTAACTGAGGCCCAGAGAAGTTAAGTGACTTGACCAAAGTCACGCAGCTGACAAGTGGCAGAGCCAGGATTAGAACACATGACCTCTGGATCCCAAGCCCGTGCTCTTTCCACTGAGCCATGCTAGAACCTGTGGAAAAAGCTCGAGACCGGGAGTCAGTGGACCGGGTTGCTAATTCCAGCTCCACCTCTGGTCTGCTGTGTGACCTTCACTTCCCTGTGCCTCAGTTCCCTCTTCTGAAAAATAGGGATTCAATACCTGTTTTCCTTTTACTGTGAGCCCCATGTGGGATCTGACTACTTTTTGTCTACCCCAGTGCTTAATACACTGTTTGGCACATAGTAAGCACTTAACAAATGCCATTTTTTAAAAATGGGGGGAGGGTAGAGGAGGGAAGCAGAGAATGGCTGGAGGAATGAAATCTAAGTGGGCCCCACTCCTGATGAGCTTTGTTCTAAGGAATGGCTGTATGGCAGGGGATGGGCACTGTATGACCTCCAAGAACTTTATTGCAAACTCTGGTGGCAAGCATGACCAGAAGCCATTTTAGAAAGCTCTGGTGCAGCACCCATTTAAGGATGCTACAAGGGGTGGCCATTTTGGGAGTAGTAGCAATCAATCAATCATATTTATTAAGCACTTACTATGTTCCAGGCAATTTACTAAGAATTTGGAAGACTGCAATATAACAGATTTGGTAGACATGTTCCCTGTCCACAATGAGTTTATAGTCTAGAGAGGGAGACAGACATTAATACCAATAAATAAATGACAGATATAGGCATAAGTGGCGTGGGGCAGAGGGTGGGGTGAATAAAGGCTGCAAATCCAACTGCAAGGGCGACACAGAAAGGAGTGGATGAAAAGGGCTTAATCAAGGAAGGCCTCTTGGAGGAGATCCACCTTCAATATGGCTTTGAAGATGGGGAGAGTCATTGTCTGTTGGACACAAAGAGGGAAGGCGTTCCAGGCCAGAGGCAGGATGTACGTGAGGGATCGATGGGGAGATGGATGAGATCGAGGTACAGTGAGTAGTCTGGAATTAGAGAAGTACAGTGTGTGGGCTGTGTTTTAGTAGGGAAACAGGGGCAAGGTGATTTAGAAAGGATTGACTCCTGAGAAATGGGCCTTAGCTCAAAACGTTCCTCAGAGCAAACTTCTTATCCCTGTTTCTCTGGACTATCCTCTCACACCCAGCAGCGTCCCCAAGGCAGCCTGCATGTCCCTGTTCCATAGACTGTAGATGAGGGGGTTCAGGGTGGGGGGCAACACAGAGTAAAACAGGGACACCAGCAGCTCCAGAGTCGAGGGGGAGCCTGACACGGACTTGAGGTAAGCAAAGGCTCCAGTCGAGAGAAAAACAGCGATGATGGCAAGGTGGGGTAGGCATGTGGAGAAGGCTTTGGCCCAACTCTCTGTTGACGGGAACCTCAGCATGTCTGAGAAGATCTGGACGAAGGAGACAACGATCGAGACGAAGGAGAAAAACTAAAGCCAATGCCGATGGCCACGCTGATGTCGATGACAACGTGCATTTTGGAGCAGGACATGTTCAGTAAGGAGGGGATGTTGCAGAAGAACTGATGCATCAGGTTGGACTCGCAGAAGTTTAACCTGAACATCCCGGCTGAGTACATCGCCCTGAAGAGCCCCCGGCTGAGTCAAAAGGCCGTGGCCATTTTCCCACAGGCCCCTCGGTCCATGATGGCCCCAGAGCGCAGGGGGCGGCAGATGGCGGCATAGCTATCATAGAACATCGCCGTGAGGTTGAACAGCTCTGAAGCTATGAAGGGAATAACCAAAAAGACCTGGGCAACACAGCCCCCTAAACAGACTTCACTACGGTCGGTCATGGAGTTGATGATGAGTTGGTCATGGAGTTGGAGTTCCTCAAAAATCTTCAGTGGCTACCAATCAACCTACGCATCAGGCATAAACTTCTCACCCTCGGCTTCAAGGCTCTCCATCACCTCGCCACCTCTTACCTCACCTCCCTTCTCTCCTTCTACAGCCCAGCCTGCACCCTCCACTCCTCTGCCGCTAATCCCCTCACCATGCCTCGTTCTCACCTGTCCCACCGTCGACCCCCGGCCCACGTCATCCCCCTGGCCTGGAATGCCCTCCCTCCCCACATCTGCCAAGCTAGCTCTCTTCCTCCCTTCAAGGCCCTACTGAGCAGCTCACATCCTCCAGGAGGCCTTCCAAGGCTGAGCCCCCTCCTTCCTCTCCCCCTCCTCTCGCTCTCCATCCCCCGCCTTACCTCCTTCCCTTCCCCACAGCACCTGTATATATGTATATATGTTTGTACGTATTTATTCCTCTATTTATTTATTTATTTTACTTGTACATATCTATTCTATTAATTTTATTTTGTTAATATGTTTTGTTTTGTTCTCTTTTTCCCCCTTCTAGACTGTGAGCCCCACTGTTGGGTAGGGACCATCTCTATGTGTTGCCAGCTTGTACTTCCCAAGCGCTTAGTACACGACTCTGCACACAGTAAGCACTCAATAAATACGATTGATTGATTGATTGATGATGGACTTAGAGACGGTGACAGAAATGAGGCAGCAATCAAATAAGGACAGCTGCTTAAGGAAGAAGTAAATGGAGGAGTGGAGGCGCTGGTCGAGGACGGTGACAGCGATGAAGAGGAGATTCCCCATCCGGGCCTCCAGGTAGACCAGGAGGAACAACGTGACAAAGACCAGCTGCAGCTCCTGGATCTCCGAGCATCCATATGGGAGTAATCCCGCCACCTTGGTGGCATTGGTCATGCTGTTTGAGATGTGTTTAAGAGAAGAAGAATAATCCAGAGAAAAGCACAGATGTAAGAAGCAGTGTAGCATAGCAGAAAAAAACCCGGGCCTGGCAGTCAGAAACACCTGGGTTCTAATCCTGGCTTCGCCACTTATCTGCTGTGTGACCTTCGCCAACCCACTTCACTTTTGCACCTCAGTTATGTCAATGACAATTTGACTTAAATTGTAAAATGGGGATTTTGTAAAATGGGGACTAAATGTATGAACCTCATGTGGGACAGGGACTGTGTCCAACCTAATCAACCTGTATGTACCTCAGGGCTTAGAACAGTATTCGGCACGTAGATAGTGCTTAACAAGTACTGTTATTATTATTAGTAGTATTATTGTTGTTACATTCAAATTTCTCCTAAAATCCTTTCTCTTCCAACAAGTTTTCCCGGGTTGATTTCCCAGCACCTCGAGCCATATCATCCCTTCTGCCAATTCTATTATTTAGGAACGACTGATGCCCTCCTTCATGTTTAAGTGTAGATGTCTGTTTGATTTATTTTGACCATTTCTGTAGTAAATATTTTTTATGTTTGCCTCCCTGCTTAGACTGAAAGCTCATTGTGGGCAGAGAATGTGTGTGTTTATTGTTGTATTGCACTCTCCTGAGTATTTCGTAAAGTGTTCCAAATAGTAAGTGCTCAATAAATATGATTGTCTGACTGACTGAAATCTCCTTGTGGACATGGAACATATTACTAATTCGTTCATTCAATCCTACTTATTGAGCGCTTACTATGTGCAGAGCACTATACTAAGTGCTTAGAAAGTACAATTCGGCAACAAAGACAATCCCTGCCTTATAACAAGCTCACAGTCTAGAAGTACTAATTAGTACACAGTCTAGTACTTGTCTAGACTGTAGTACTAGTACTTCTAGCACTGTAGTACTAGTCTAGCAGTCTACACTACTTCCTTTAGTACTACTACTACTACTACTGGTACTACCATACTATCATTACTATCAATGAATGAATCAATCAATGGTATTTATAGAGCATTTACCATGTACAGAGCGCTGTTCTAAGTGCTTGAGAGACTACAATACAACAGAATTAGCAGATACGATTCCTGCCCATAATGAGTACTATATTACTACTATCACTATTACTCTACAGTAGTAATATAATGAGAAGTAGTGGTGAGAAGCAGTTTGGCTTTGTAGAAGAGTGGAAAATGCACGGGCTTGGAAATCAGAGGACATGGATTCTAATTCTGCCTCCACCACTTGTCTGCTGTGTGACCTTGGGCAAGCCACTTAAATTCTCTGTGCCTCAGTTACCTCATCTGTAAAATGGGGATTAAACCTTCGAGCTCCAAATGGGACAATGTGTTTACCCTGTATCCACCCCAGTGCTTAGAACAGTGCTTGGCACATAGTAAGCACTTTACAGATACCAAAATTGTTATTATTACTACTACTATCATCATTCAATCAATCAGTGGTATTTACTGAGAGCTTATTATGTACAGAACACTGTTCTTTGTGCTTGGTAGAGTACACTACAATTAAATTAGTAGATATGTCCCTGCCCATAATCAGCTTACATTCTGGAAGGAAGACAGATGTTAATATAACTACTAGCACTATTACTACTATGAGTGTTACTACTACTACTACTGCTGTTGCTGCTACTATCACTACTCTATTGCTACTACGACTAAGGACCCGTGGAGAAATAGAAACAAAAGATCCGATACAAGAAAAGGAAGTCACAGAAATATAAATTGAAAGCTATAGAAACCCAGAGAAATTGAGAAGGTTAGAGGCTTTAAGACAGAGAAATAGAGAAGAAGAGTGAAGTTTGAGACAGAACCAAAGGCAGAAACAATACAATATGTTGATGGTCATCAGATAGGTGAATATAGAGACAGGTGGAGGGATAGAAAGGGAGGTAAAATAGGAGAGGGAGAAATAGGAAGAGAGACACAAAGGAAAGAAAACAAACAAAATGGGAGAGGGGGAAGAAAGGGAGATAGAGGTAGAGAGACAGAGAGAGAGAGGCAAAAAAGAAGCATTGTGGTCTTGTGGGAAGATCACAGGCCTGGGAGTCAGAAGACCAGGGTTCTAATCCTGGCTCTGCCACTTGTCTGCTGTATGACCTTGGGCAAGTCACTTAACTTCTTTTTTATGTAGCAATGATTTCTGGGTAATCCTTCTCCTCTACACTTTGGTCCTGGCTGCCCTGTCTTTGTGGGACCACCACCAGCCCCACAGCAGCCTCTCAACATCCTCTGACCACTCAAGCCTTGGTTTCCAGGTTCTGCCCAATTTCTCCCTGCCCATCGTCCTTCTCCCCCTTCTTTGTCTCTCCCATTATTCCCTCTTGTTCATTCATTCATTCATTCAATCGTATTTATTGAGCACTTACTAAGTGCATAGCACTGTACTAAGCTCTTGAGAAGTACAAGTTGGCAACATATAGAGGCAGTCCCTACCCAGCAACGGGGTCACAGTCTAGAAGGGGGAGACAGACAACAAAACAAAACATGTGGACAGGTGTCAAGTCGTCAGAACAAATAGAATTGAAGCTAAATGCACATCATTAACAACATAAATAGAAGAGTAATTATGTACAAGTAAAATGAATAGAGTAATAGATCTGTAAAAACATATATACAGATGTTTTGGGGAGGGGAAGGAGAAGGGTAGGGCAGGGGAATGGGGAGGAGAAGAGGAAAAAGGGGGCTCGGGCTGGAAAGGCCTCTTGGAGGAGGTGAGCTCTCAGTAGGGCTTTAAAGGGAGGAAGAGAGCTAACTTGGTGGATGTGTATGTGGGGGGGCATTCCAGGCCAGGGGGAGGATGTGGGCCGGGGATCGACGGCTGGACAGGTGAGAAGGAGGTACAGTGAGGAGGTTAGTGGCAGAGGAGTGGAAGGTGCCGGCTGGGCTATAGAAGGTGAGAAGGGAGGTGAGGTAAGAGGGGGCGAGGTGATGGAAAGCCTTGAAGCCTAGAGTGAGGAGTTTTTGCTTGATGCATATGTTGACAGGAAGCCACTGGAGATTTTGGAGGAGGGAGTAACATGCCCAGAGCGTTTCTGCACAAAGATGATCCGGGCAGCAGCGTGAAGTATAGACTGAAGTGGGGAGAGACAGGAGGATGGGAGATCAGAGAGGAGGCTGATGCAGTAATCCAGTCGGAATAGGATGAGAGATTGAACCAGCAGGGTAGCAGTTTGGATGGAGAGGAAAGGGAGGATCTTGGCGATGTTGCGGAGGTGAGACCGGCAGGTTTTGCTGACGGATTGGATGTGCGGGGTGAATGAGAGAACAGAGTCGAGGATGACAACAAGGTTGCGGGCTTGCAAGATGAGAATCAATCAATCAATCGTATTTATTGAGAGCTTACTATGTGCAGAGCACTGTACTAAGCGCTTGGGAAGTACAAATTGGCAACACATAGAGACAGTCCCTACCCAACAGTGGGCTCACAGTCTAAAAGGGGGAGACAGAGAACAGAACCAAACATACCAACAAAATAAAATAAATAGGATAGAAATGTACAAGTAAAATAAATAAATAAATAAATAAATAGAGTAATAAATATGTACAACCATATATACATATATACAGGTGCTGTGGGGAAGGGAAGGAGGTAAGATGGGGGGATGGAGAGGGGGGCGAGGGGGAGAGGAAGGAAGGGGCTCAGTCTGGGAAGGCCTCCTGGAGGAGGTGAGCTCACAGCAGGGCCTTGAAGGGAGGAAGAGAGCTAGCTTGGTGGAGGGGCAGAGGGAGGGCATTCCAGGCCCGGGGGATGACGTGGGCCGGGGGTCGACGGCGGGACAGGTGAGAACGAGGTACAGTGAGGAGATTAGCGGCAGAGGAGCGGAGGGTGCGGGCTGGGCAGTAGAAGGAGAGATGGGAGGTGAGGTAGGAGGGGGCGAGGTGATGGAGAGCCTTGAAGCCCAGGGTGAGGAGTTTCTGCCTGATGCGCATATTGATTGGTAGCCACTGGAGATTTTTGAGGAGGGGAGTAATATGCTCAGAGCGTTTCTGGACAAAGATAATCCGGGCAGCAGCATGAAGTATGGATTGAAGTGGAGAGAGACACGAGGATGGGAGATCAGAGAAGTATGGTAGTGCCATCTACAGTGATGGGAAAGTCAGGAAGACGATAGGGTTTTGTTGGGAAGTTGTAGGAGTTCAGTCATGGACTGAACTTTTAGCTTTGTGGCTTCCTGTCCCCATGTTGGGGATTGGGACGGCAATCAATCAATTAAACAATAGATTTTTATTGAGCACTTACTTCTTGCAGACAACTCTACTAAGCACTTAAGAGAGTACAACGCAAAGGACTTGGGAGACATGATACTTTCATTCATTCATTCAATCATATTTATTGAGCGCTTACTATGTGCAGAACGCTATAATAAGCGCTTGGGAAGTACAAGTTGACAACATATAGAGCTGGTCCCTACCCAACAACGGGCTCACAGTCTAGAACGGGGAGACAGACAATAAAACAAAACATTTGGACAGGTGTCAAGTCATCAGAATAAATAGAAATAAAGCTAGATGCACAGCATTAACAAAATAAATAGAATAGTAAATAAGTACAAGTAAAATAGAGTAATAAATCTGTACAAACATATATACAGGTGCTGTGGGGAGGGGAAGGAGGTAGGACGGGAGAGATGGGGAGAAGGAGAGGAAAAAGGGGACTCAGTCTGGGAAGGCCTATACCCATAGACACAGTGACGTCAACAACAATGTGCATTTCTGAACAGGAGATCTTTAGTAAGGAGGGTACGTTGTAGAAGAACTGCTGGATCACGTTGGACTCATAGAAGCTTAATATGAACGTCCCCGCTGAGTTCATCATCCAGAAAGCTCCCCATTGAGCCAGGAGATGACGGTCATCTTTCCATAGGCCCGTCGGTCCATAGCACAGGGGGTGGCAGACGGCAGTGTAGCAATCGTAGGACATCGCCTTGAGGATGAACAGCTTTGAAGCATTAAACAGAATCACCAAAAAGACCTGGGACATAGAGCTTCTGAAATAGATGGATCTGTTGTTGATCAGGGAGTTGTGGGTGGACTTCGGGATGGTGACGGAGATGTAGCAGAGGCCGAGGATGGACAGGTTCCTGAGGAAGAGGTACATGGGGGTGTGGAGGCGCCGATCGAGGGCGATGATGGCGATGATGAGGAGATTCTCCTTCAGGGCTGCCAGGTATACCAGGAGTAACAGTGTGGCGTGGAGCAGCTGCAGCTCTCGGACCTCTGAGAAACCCAGCAGGAGGAATTCCATCACAAATGTGTGATTTGCCACGTGGGCTGAAGATTGTTTGAGGGTACCGAGAAAACAAATGAGTATCACTCTAAGAAAAAACATAGGAAAAGTGAAATTGTTAGGTTGCGTAGGACCTCTCAAATTCCTGTTTTTCTGCCTCTGGCCTGCAATGAAGATAAGCACTCAAACTGATTTATTCCCTGGGTAACGTTCCCTGTTCTTAAATGTTTGTGAAGATTGAGATACTTTTACCTAGTCACTCTAAGCCTATCTGTCCTGGAATGTCCTCTCCTGTCATATCTGACAGACCACCACTCTCCTCTCCCAAATAAACACAAAGGTAAAAACGAAGTGGCAGGGTGACTTAAAGACAAGCAGATGCAGAGAAACAAAGATAGGGGGACTATCAAGATCAAACAAAGATCAAACAAAATTCAAGGAGATACCTAGATCGAGACAAAGTTTTAATTATATCTCTGCCACTAGCTTGCAATGTAGCCTGCTGTGAGACCTTGGGACAGTCACATAACTTCTCTGGCCTCAGTTCCTTCATTTGCAAATAGTGATTAATGACCTTTCCTCCATACTACGTAAACTGCGAGCTCCATGTGGGAGAGGGTCTAGGTCCAATCTGATTATCAGAGAAGCAGCATGGCTTAGTGGAAAGAGCACGGGCTTGGGAGTCAGAAGATGTGGGTTCTAAATCGGCCTCCGCCACGTGTCTGCTGTGTGAACTTGGGCAATCCAATTAATTTCTCTGTGCCTCAGTTACATCACCTGAAAAATGGGGGTTAAGACTGTGAGCCCCACGTGGGGAAACCTGATTACCTTGTATCTACTCCAGTGCTTAGAACAGTGATTGGGATACAGTAAGCACCTACCAAATACTATGATTATTATTAGTATCATCTTGTATCTTCCCCAACACTTAGAAATATACTAGGCATGTACTAAGTGCTTAACAAGTATCAATAAAGGAAAGGAACAGTTCTCCATTCCCATGTGGGATACGGGCTATGTCCAATCTTCTATGAACTCCATCGCTTAGAACAGTTCCAGCGCTTAGTACAGTGCCTGGAATATAGTAAGCTCATAACCAATACCATAATTATTATTATTTTTATGATTATTACAAGACACTCACTAAGTGCTTACAGTTCTTCTAAGAAATACCTGTTCTCCCTCCAATTTAGACTGTGATCCCCTTGTGGGACATGGACTCTGTTCAATCTTGTATCTACCCCAGAGCCTAGCCCTATGCTTGGAATATAGTAAGCACTTATCAAGCTAAAGGAAGACAAGGAGCAGACAGGAACTCACATGAACAATGAAACGGCTGAAGGTCACTGAAATGGATTTCCTGATGCACGTTGGCACTTACCAATGGATGGAAACAGGCAATTTTTCATAACATTTCTCCCAGACTTAAAACTTCCCCTTTTTGCTGTTCAGTCCCTCTGTCTCTAGACATCAAGCTCGTAGTGGTCAGGGAACCTGTCTCCCAATTCTGTTATATTGCACTCTCCCGAGTACTTAGTACAGAGCTCTGCATACTGGAAGCGTTCAGTAAATACCACTGATGGTTAAATTAGACTCTGTCTTCCCCTGTGGACTGTATGCTTATTGTGGCAAGGGAATGTATCTCCCAACTCTGTTACACTATACTATCTTGAGCGCTTAGTCCAGTGCCCCGCACACAGTAAGCGCTCAATAAATACCATTGATTGGCCCCTGCTTGCACCTAGGAGGAGACATCACTCTCTTGTTGAGGAGTTCCCGAAAGATGGTGTCTTTCACATTCTGTGCTCCTCTTGAGCGGCAGTTTATAATCCTTCGCACGTGGCATCTCTGTTCCCTTTGGAGACAGCAGGATTCCTCTTTTGTTCTGAGGGACCTCATGACTGAAAGCCCCCAGAATCTACTGCGCTGTCAAATATGATTGAATGAATGAATCATCCTGGCTTTACCATGAGGATAATCAAGCTACTCTCAACCCCACAGCACTCCATATTTATGAATTAAGAATTGTATATCATAAATTATTTATTTATGCCTGTCTCCCTCTCTAGCCTTTTCGCTTCTTGTGGATAAGAAAGGTGTCTACCAACTCTGTTATACGGCAATGAAAATAATAATAATAATAATAATAATAATAACAATGACAATAATAATAATAATAGTATTTGTTAAGCAGTTACTGTGTGCAAGAACTGTACTACATGCTGGGGTGGCTACAAGCAAATTAGGTTGGAGCCAGTCCCTGTCCTAGTGGGACTCACAGTCTCGATCCCCATTTTACATGGAAGGAAACTGAGGCATAGAGAATTGAAGTGACTTGCCGAAGATTACATAGCAGACAGGTGGCAGAGCCAGGATTAGAATCCATGACCCCAGACCCATGCTCTATCCACTATGCCATGCTGCTTCGCTGTTACACTGTATTCTCCCGAGCACTTAGTCCAGTTCCCTACACTAAGCGCTTAATAAACACCATTGATGGTGATGATTGATGATGGATGGCATCAAGTGAAGGAGGCTGGTATGATTTCTTTTTACCAGTACCATCCCCTCATAGCGTCTAAGATGTCTTCTCAGAAGCTACTTTTCTGTCATCTGGAATCATTTTTGTAACCAAGGGCCTCTTTATGATTCCCTCTTTATGATCTGGAATCCCCCCTTACCCAACACTTTCCTCTTTCTGTTTTTATTTCCTTTTTTCTCTTGTTCATTGAAGATATTAATAATAATGGTAATTGTGGCATTTGTTAAGCATTTACTATGTGCCAAGCATTGTATAAGCACTGGGGGTAGATAAAAGCTACTCAGGTTGGACACAGCCTCCATCTCACATGGGGTTCACAGTCTTCACCCCCATTTTACAGATGAGGAAACTGAACCACGGAGAAGTGACTTGACCAAGATCACAGAGCAGACATGTAGTGGAGAGGAGATTATGACCCAGATTCTCTGACTCCCGGGCTCGGGGTCTTTCTGCTAGGCTATTCTGCTTCTCCATTTGGTGAGCACTACCAGAGCACTGTTCTAAGCCCTTGGAGAATACACTAGGTTTGTTAAACAGGATCCCTATCTCAAGGGGCTTGCAATCTTGTGGGGGATGCAGACATTCAAGTGAATTACAGACAGGAAGCAACCGTGTGTAAGGATTTAGACATAAGTGCTATGGGGTGAGGTGGAGTAAGTATCCAAGTCCTTGGGGATAATGACCTTAGGGTCCAGGAAACCCAGAATGGAAGGTGAATCAATAGGGTGGGTGGAGGCAGAGAAATCCACATACCCCAACAACCCCAAAAACTACATCATAATATTTCCAAGCATTGGGAATCATTTCTGGGAGAGCAGCTGGATTCTAGAGAGAAGGAGGCCAGCCACGTAATGCTAAAATATTGCATGGAAAGTCATCTGGGACCATATTAGCCAATCAATTAATCAGTGGTATTTATTGAGTGCTTACCATGGGCAGAACGCTGTACACAGCGCTTGGGACAGTACAATATAATAGAGTCGGTAGACACATTCCCTGCCCACAGTGAGTTTACAGACTACTGGGGAGACAGAAATGAATTTAAATAAATAAATTATGGATATGGACATAAATGCTGTGGGGCTGAGGGAGGGGTAAATAAAGGGAGCAAATCCAAGTGCAAGGGTGATGTGGACGGTAGTGGGAAAAGAGGAAATGTGGGCTTGGTCAGGAAAGCCCTGACCATCATGTACACCGTGATGTACACCATCAGGGTGTACATCAGCCCTGATGGCAATGGAGAAAGGGAAGATTTTCCTGTGCTGCTTCAACACAATTATGAAGATGCCACATGAACTGAGAAGGTTATCCAAGTCCCAGGCTATCCATTGACTGGTCTTTCAGCAGATGCAGATTGCTTCATTTTCAGGATTGAAAACATTCTTGCTTTATTGCTGCTAATAGATATTTGAGCAGTTGAAACAGGTTACAAGTAAAGCAAAGATGAAAAATGAAGAGCAGATGACACAGAACTGGGAGTCAGGAAGTCTCATGTCCTCCCCCTGGCCTGGAATGCCCTCCCTCCGCACATTTCATTTTGTTAGCATGTTTTGTTTTGTTGTCTGTCTCCCCCTTCTAGACTGTGAGCCCGCTGTTGGGTAGGGACTGTCTATATGTTGCCAACTTGTACTTCCCAAGCGCTTAGTACAGTGCTTTGCACACAGTAAGAGCTCAATAAATACGATTGAATGAATGAATGAATGAATGAATGAAAGACCTCTTGGAGGAGATTTCCCTTCAATAAGGTTGTGAATTTGGGGAGAGTGATCTGTAGTGGACATGAGATGGATCTGCTGTAAATGGAATGTCATATGATTCTGGATAATTAGCAATTTAGCCAGGGAAGGATTTGGAATCTGGAAAGTCAAAGGAAGGGAGATAGGGTAGCGAAGAGTGGTCAAGACTGTACGCTCCTGGTGGGAGAGGAACGTCTGCCAATTCTGTTGTGTTGGACTCTCCTTAGTACTGCTTAGTACAGGTCGCTGCACAGGGTAAGCACTCAATAAATAACATTGATTGATCACCAGGGAAGGAGAAACAACAACAATTAATACACTGCAGTTCATAACCAGGGGATTTGGAAACATTCTGAGGGCAAATGTCAGGTCAAAAAGAGGGGATCTTTATTCTGGAGGAATGGGTGCCCCCGCAGGACCCTCCCTAGGGCCGCCTTCATGTCTCGGTTCCTCAGGCTGTAGATGAGGGGGTTAAGGCCGGGTGGCACCACAGTGTATAATACGGACACAAGCAGGTCCAGGGTCGAGGGGGAGTCTGACACGGGTTTGAGGTAGGCAATGGCTCCAGTCGAGAGGAAGATGGTGACAACGATGAGGTGAGGCATGCAGGTGGAGAAGGCTTTGGCCGGCATCCTCAGCACGGCCAGGAAGATGTGCACGTACGAGATGATGATGAAAATGTAGGATATGAAAGCCAAGCTAAATGCAGTGGCCACGGTGACATCGATGACAACATGCGTTTCGGAACAGGAGATCTTCAGTAAGGAAGGGATGTCGCAGAAAAATTGCTGGATCAAGTTAGAGCCACAGAAGATCAGTGTTAATGTCCCGGCTGTGTACATCACCCTGAACAGGCCCCCGCTGAGCTATGAAGCAGCAGCCATCTTCCCACAGGCACCTCGGTCCATGATGACCTCGTAGCGCAGGGGGAGGCAGATGGCAGCGTAACGGTCGTAGGACATCTCCGTGAGCAGGGCCACTTCAACACACCCCGGGGTGACAACTAAAAAGACTTGAGAGATGCAATCCGGGAAAGAGATTTCTCTGTGGTCTGTCAGAGAGTTGTGGATGGATTTTGGGACGCTGCCGGAGATGAGGCAGAGGTCGAGGATGGATAGGTTCCTGAGGAAGAAGTACATAGGGGTGTGGAAGCACCGGTCGAGGGCGGTGACAGTGACAATGAGGAGATTCCCCGTCAAGGCCGCCAGGTAGACCAGGAGGAACAGCGCAACATGGACCAGCTGCAGCTCCCGGACCTCCGAGAATCCCAACAAGAGGAATTCTCTCACCTTGGTGGTGTTTCCCACTTTCATGGATTATCTGTGGATTTTCCATAAAGGCACGGAGAGGGAGCTAAAGAATCTGAAAATCTCCATTTTTATTTTCAACTAAGAGGCTCCCTACGTTTTGGCTTCTACATCTGCATTTTCACTTTCACGGAGACCCAAGATGGGAAGACAATGGCTTTAGAGGAATGAAAAAGGGTCTGGGGTCCTAATACCCCACGCACCTATCCTTTCTCTCTTTCACACACACACAAACACACACACACACACACACACACTTTACAAAGATATTTTCATATTGTCTACCAACTCTGTTCTACTATACTCCCCCAATTCTCTTCTATTTCACTCTCCCAAGCACATAGTTCAGTGCTCTGCACCCAGTAAGTGCTCAATAAATACCATTGATTAATTGCTCATTTCCGCAAACACCTTTCTGATTTGTGTCATAATGGCATCCTGATATTATCATTCAATTTTATTTATTCATTCATTCAATCATTCGTATTTATTGAGCGTTTACTGTGTGCAGAGCACTGTACTAAGTGCTTGGGAAGTACAAATCGGCAACATGTAGAGACAGTCCCTACCCAGCAATGGGCTCACAGTCTAGAAAGGGGAGACAGACAACAAAACAAAACACGTAGACAGGTGTCAATATCATCAGAATAAATAGAATTATAGCTATATACACATCATTAGTAAAATAAAGAGTAGTAAATATGTACAAATCAATCAATCAATCAATCAATCGCATTTATTGAGTACTTACTGTGTGCAGAGCACTGAACTAAGCGCTTAGGAAGTACAAGTTGGCAACATATAGAGAAAGTCCCTACCCAACAGTGGGCTCACAGTCTAGAAAGGGGAGACAGAGAACAAAACCAAACATATTAACAAAATAAAATAAATAGAATAGATATGTACAAGTAAAATGAATAGAGTAATGAATATGTACAAACATATATACATATATACAGGTGCTGTGGGGAAGGGAAGGAGGTAAGACGGTGGGAATGGAGAGGGGGATGAGTGGGAGAGGAAGGAGACGGCTCACTCTGGGAAGGCCTCCTAGAGGAGGTGAGCTCAAAGTAGGGCCCTGAAGGGAGGAAGGGAGCTAGCTTGGAGGATGTGGGGAGGGAGGGCATTCCAGGCCAGGGGGATGACGTGGGCCGGGGGTCGACGGCGGGACAGGTGAGAACGAGGCACGGTGAGGAGCTTAGCGGCAGAGGAGCAGAGGGTGCGGGCTGGGCTGTAGAAGGAGAGAAGGGAGGTGAGGTAGGAGGGGGCGAGGTGATGGAAAGCCTTGAAACAGAGGGTGAGGAGTTTCTGCCTGATGCGTAGGTTGATTTGTAGCCACTGGAGATTTTTGAGGAGAGGAGGAAAATGCCCAGAGCCTTTCTGGACAAAGACAATCCGGGCAGCAGCATGAAGTATGGATTGAAGTGGGGAGAGACACGAGGATGGGAGATCAGAGAGGAGGCTGATGCAGTAGTCCAGACGGGATAGGATGAGAGCTTGAACGAGCAGGGTAGCGGTTTGGATGGAGAGGAAAGGGCGGATCTTAGCAATGTTGCGGAGCTGAGACCGGCAGGTTTTGGTGACGGCTTGGATATGAGGGGTGAATGAGAGAGCGAGAGTAACAAATATGTACAGATATATACAAGTACTGTGGGGACGGGAAGGGGGTAGGGCAGAGGTAGGGAGGGAATGAGGAGGAGGAGAGGAAAAGGTGGGGCTCAGTCTGGGAAGGCCTTGTGGTGGAGGTGAGCACTCAGTAGGGCTTTGAAGGGAGGAAGAGAGCTAGTTTGGCAGATACGTGGGGGGAGGGCATTCCAGGCCAGTGGGAGGACGTGGGCCAGGGGTCGATGGCAGGACAGGCAAGAACGAGGCACAGTGAGGAGGTTAGCTGCAGAGGAGCAGACGGTTCGGGCTGGGCTGTAGAGGAAGAGAAGGGAGGTGAGGTAAGAGGGGGCGAGGTGATGGAGAGCCTTGAAGCCGAGAGTGAGGAGTTTTTGCTTGATTCGAAGATTGACAGGCAACTAGTGGAGATTTTTGAGGAGGGGAGTGAAATGCCCAGAGAGTTTCTGCACAAAGATAATCTGGGCAGCAGAGTGAAGTATACACTGAAGCGGGGAGTGACAGGTGGATGGGAGATCAGGAAGGAGGCCTATGCAATAATCCAGTCAGGATAGGATGAGAGATTGATCCAGCAAGTTAGCGGTTTGGATGGAGAGGAAAGGGCGGATCTTGGCGATGTTGTGGAGGTGACACCGGCAGGTTTTGCTGAAGGATTGGATATGTGGGGTGAATGAAAGAGTGGAGTCAAGGATAACACCAAGGTTATGGGCTTGTGAAACTCGAAGGATGGTAGTGCCATCTAGAGTGACAGGAAAGTCAGGGAGAAGACAGGGTTTGGGAGGGAAGATAAGGAGCTCAGTATTGGACATATTGAGTTTTAGATGGCAGGCATTCATTCATTCAATCGTATTTATTGAGCACTTACTGTGTGCAGAGCACTGTACTAAGCGCTTGGGAAATACAAATTGGCAACATATAGAGACGGTCCCTACCCAACAACGGGATCACAGTCTAGAAGGGGGAGACAGGCAACAAAACAAAACGTATTAACAAAATAAAATAAATAGAATAATAAATATGTACAAGTAAAATAGAGTAATAAATATGTACAAACATGTATGCAGGTGCTGTGGGGAGGGGAAAGGGGAGGAGGGGAAGAGGAAGGAGGGGGCTCAGTCTGGGAAGGGCTTCTGGAGGAGGTGAGTTGTCAGTAGGGCTTTGAATGGAGGAAGAGAGCTAGCTTGGCGGATGTGCGGAGGGAAGGCATTCCAGACTAGGGGGAGGACGTGGGCCTGGGATCGACGGTGGGACAGGCGAGAACGAGGCACAATGAGGAAGTTAGCGGCAGAGGAGCAGAGGGTGTGGGCTGGGCTGTAGAATGAAAGAAGGGAGGTGAGGTAGGAGGGGGCAAGGTGATGGAGAGCCTTGAAGAGGAGAGTGAGGAGTTTTTGCCTGATTGGGCGGGGATGGGGATAAATCAGGGGGACGGAGAGACATGCAGACACGCAGATGGAGATTTCCTGAAGGCAGAAGGAGATACGCCTTCTCCTGGAGGGAGGGAGAGAGAACAGGGGGATGGAGAGACATGCAGACATGCAGATGGAGTTGTCCTGAAGGCAGGAGGAGATACGCCTTCTCCTGGAGGGAGGGAGAGAGAACAGGGGTGGAGATGTAGATTTGGGTGTCATCAGCTTAGAGATGCTAGTTGAAGCCATGAACGCTTACTGTGTGTGCAGAGCACTATTTTAAGCACTTGGAGAGTACAATTCAGCAACAAAGAGAGAGAATCCTTGCCCACACCAAGCTCACAGACTAGAAATGAATAAAGTACCTACATTGCCTAATATTTCTTCAACATTAATAATGTTTCTTGAGCGCTGTCTGTGTGCAGGGCACTGTACTAAGTGTTCGGGAGAGTACAATAGAACAGAATTAGTGGAAACGTTCTCTGCCCACAGCGAGTTTACAGTCTAGTGGAGGAGACGGACATTAATATAAATATATATGTTATGAAAATGAGCACATGTTCCCCTCCTTATTTTAAGTGTGCTCTGCAGGTATGCTTCTCTTCAACGCAACCAAAAATGACTGAGGGAAATAAATAGAGCTGGATAGATTATGTTATTCATAGATTAAAAGGCAGTCCAATAGGCAATCGATCAATCAATGGTATTTATTGAGCATTTACTGGGTGCAGAACACTGTACTAAGTCTTGGGGGAAGGACAGTAGTACAGAAGTACAGTAAAACAGAATTGGAAGACTCGTTCCCTGTCCACAGAGATCTTCGAGGCTAGTCTAGTCTCAGCTTCATTGTCCGAGAAGCAGCGTGGCTCAAGTGGAAAGAGCCCGGGCTTTGGAGACAGAGGTTATGGGTTCAAATCTTGGCTCTGTCACTTGTCAGCTGTGTGACTTCGGGCAAGTCACTTCACTTCTCTGGGCCTCAGTTACCTCATCTGTAAAATGGGGATTAAGGCTGTGAGCCCCACGTGGGACAACCTGATCACCTTGTAACCTCCCCAGCGCTTAGAACAGTGCTTTGCACATAGTAAGCACTTAACAAATGCTATAATTAATTAATTGGTCTCAACTGTTTTCAACTAGATGTTTGCAGTCCACGCCTCCTAACTTCTCACCCCTAACTGTCCTCTTCAGGCGGTCAATACCTTTTCTACCCATATCCCACGCCTGGACTCTCATCTCAAACCCATTATTCCGATTCCATCTTCTCTGCCTTCCTGGCTTTTTATCTGGCCCCTCTTTACAACCCGGCCTTGCATTCTATATCTTCCATCCTGGTCTGGGATTGGGAAGCAACGTGGCCTAGAGGAATGTCTGGGAGTCAGGGGACCTGGGTTCTAATCCCAGCTCCACCACCTACAGTTTTTTGGGTTATATTTGTTAAGAGGTTACTAGGTACCAGGTACTATAATAACTGCTGGGGTAGATACAAGCAAATAAGGTTGGACACAGTCCAGGTTCCACATGAGGGTCACAGTCTTAATCCCCATTTTACAGATGAGGTAACTGAGGCAGAGAGAAATGAAGTGACTTGCCTAAAGTCACACAGCTGATAAGTGACAGAGCCGGTATTACAACCAAGGTGCTCTGAGGCTCGTGATCTTTACACCATGCCACGCTACTTCTCACACACGTACATATCCTTATATTCTGCTACTTTTCCTATCTGTAATTCATTTTAATGTCTCTTATTTACACTAGATTCTAAGCTTCTTGAGGGCAGGCATTGTGTTTACCCACTAGAGAAGCAAAGTGGCTTAATGGGAAGAGATTGAGACTGTGTGCCCCATGTCGGACAATCTGATTACTTTGTATCTGCCCCAGAGCTTAGAACAATGCTTGACACATAGTAAGCGCTTAAAAAATACCATCATCATTCATTCAATCGTATTTATTGAGCACTTACTGCGCAGAACACTGTCATCACTCTCTTGTATTGGACTCTCCAAAGCCCTTAGCACAGCACTCTGCACACAGTCAGTTGTAAGTTGCATGTGGGCACAGATCCTGTCTATCAACTCAATTGTATGTGCTCTCCCAAGTTCTCAGTACTGTGCTCTGCACCCAATAAATGTTCCATAATTACAATGGATGGACTGATCGATTGACTTTGACTCACCAGGGCAGTCTGGGGTTGGGGATGCTGAGTTCCTCCTCTTCATC
The DNA here is from genome assembly GCF_015852505.1 of Tachyglossus aculeatus. Classification (NCBI taxonomy): domain Eukaryota; kingdom Metazoa; phylum Chordata; class Mammalia; order Monotremata; family Tachyglossidae; genus Tachyglossus; species Tachyglossus aculeatus. The sequence goes on from NW_024044837.1 coordinate 3,016,092, forward strand.
TCCTCATGTGGGTTTGTGGCCGTGACGGGAAAGAGTGTGGAATAAACCAGTGCTCCGGGCTCCTCAGAGACAGCAGTCACTGTTCTAGGCGGGATCGAGGGAAGGGTTTTCCCTCGGGAGGACCAGCCCCAGGCTCACCCTGAGAGACTCGTTACCTTGGAAGACTAAGGAGTCCCAGAGGTGATATTATCCCCGAGGTTCAGCAGGGCTCAGACTGTACCACTAATGTTACCTCCCTCACCACGAGATTGCCCATGGTCACAAATTCATTCAATCGTTTTCATTTAGGGCTTTCTGTGAGTAAAACATTGTAGTAAGCTTTTGGGAGGATACGGCACAACAGTAAACAGACGTATTCACTGCTCACAATGAATTTATAATGTACAGCAATTCCAATAATGAACAAAACTCTGTCCGATTGACTAGTTTATGTGATCCTCCTCTGAGCTCTCATTCTCCCCACCTTCACAGTCTTATGCAAATCTCCTGCAAGAGGCCTTTCCTGACTAAGCCCTCATTTCCTCTTCTCCCACTCCCTTCTGTGTCACTCTTATACTTGGCTTTGCACCCTTTATTCACCCCTTCCTCAGCCCCATAGCACTTATGTCCATATCCGTAATTTAGTTATTTATATCAACGTCTGTCTCTCCCACTAGATTGTAAACTCACTGTGGGCAGGGAACGTGTCTACCAACTCTGCTGTATTATACTCTCCCAAGGGCTCAGTGCAGTGCTCTCCACACATTAAGTGTTCAGTAAATGCGATTGATTGACTCAGTCGTTCATTCAATCGGATTTATTGAGTGCTCATGTGTGCAGAGCCCTGTACTAAGTGCTTGATTGGCCATGCATCTGGTTTTGTTCTGGACAGTCTGTTTTCTGGCTGTTCTGTCTCCTGCTCTGGGCTCAGGATCCATGAGTGGCCCCGTGACCACCCTCACAGTTTCTCTGCCCCCTTGTCCAACAGCACCAACACCCAGCATTCAATTGGGTGCCATGGTTATTGCCTTTCCTAGTCTTCTCTTACAGTTCTAGATCCCCTTACAGTCCTCCTTTCCTCTTCTCCCACTCCCTTCTGCTCAGCACATAGTAAGCACTCAGTTAATACGATTAACTGACTGACTGATTGATTATTAAATGCCACCTCATTTTGATGCCATCTCAGTCTTGATCAAGGACTGATCTTGGTCTGGTCCCAGTTAACGCTAATGCACTGGGTGAGCCTAATGGAAAGAGTACAGGGTTGGGAGTCAGAGGAGGACCTGGGTTCTAATCCCTGCCCCACCATGTACCTGCTGTATGACCTTGGGCAAGTCACTTCACTTCTCTGGGCCTCAGTTACCTCATCTATGCAATGGACATTACGACTGTTTGTCCCGTGTGGGACAAGGACTGGGTACAGCCCAATTGTCCCGTATCTACCCCAGCGCTTAGTACAGTACCCGGCACATAATGGGAACATATGTACTGATTCTTCTACATTGTACTCTCCCAAGAGTTCAGTTCAGGCCTCTGTACACAGTAAACACTCGATTGATTGATAATAATCACTTTACAAAGGCTACAAACAGTTAGCCAATCTCCACGGCCACCACTCCATGTAGATAGCTGGCATTATGGTCCATTCGGGCATGGTGGTTCTGGATCTTGCGGTCCAGATGAACGGGCTGTTAACGGGCTTTCTCCGTGGGAGACTCCATGGTCACCAGTAGTTCCAATGTGACCGGCCCCAAGGGGTGGGGACCCAGCATCCCCTAAGCTAGAAGGGCCTCTGACCTCAGGGAGAAGAATGTTCTACTGCCATTTTAGAGGCATCTCCTCACTATCATTCTCCTCAGGGGAGATAAGGGGGCAGAGAAACTGTGAGGGTGGTCACGGGGTCACTCCTGGATCCTGAGCCCAGAGCAGGTGACAGAACAACCAGAAAACAGACTGTCCAGAACAAAACCAGATGCATGGTCAATCAAGCACTTAGTACAGTACTCGGCACACATAAGCACTCAATAAATCCGATTGAATGAATGACAGTAAATCAATCGCATTTACTGAAAACTTAATGTGTGGAGAGCACTGCATTTCATGTCTCGGTTCCTCAGGCTGTACATGAAGGGGTTCAAAGCGGGGGGCACCACCGCGTAAAACACGGACACCAGCAAGTTCTGGAATGAGGGCGAGTCAGACAGAGGTTTGATATAGACAAAGGCAGCTTTGGCTACGAATAAGGTCACGACGGCAAGGTGGGGCAGGCAGGTGGAGAAGGATTTGACCCGACCCTTGGCATCCGGCATCCTCAGCACGGCCCGAAGATGTGAACGTTCGAGAAGACGATGAAAATGAAGGAGATGAAAGCGAAACTAAATGCAGTAGCCACGCTGACATCGGTGACAACGTGCTTTTCGGAACAGGTGGGGATTGTGACACAGATGAGGCGGAGGTCATGGATGGACAGGTTCCTGAGGAAGAAGTGCATGGGTGTGTAGAGGTGCCGGTCGAGGGCAGTGATGGCAAAGATAAGGAGATTCCCCATCAGGGCCGCCAGGTAGACCAGGAGGAACAATGCAGTATGGACCAGCTGCAACTCCCAGACCTCCAAGAATCCCAGCAGGAGGAATTCCGTCACCATTGTGGTGCTGGTATTTTCATGGAATATCTCTGTATTGCCCATGGAGACACAGGAAATTGATTCTGTTATTTGTAGCCTAAAAGGCAGTCTAGTAGGCAATCAATCACTGGTATTTATTAAGCACTTACAGTGTGCAGAGCACGGTACTAAGCATTTGGGAGAGTACAATAGGACAAAGTCGGTAGATTCATTTCCTGCCCACAATGAACCAATCCATCTAGAGTGGGAGACTGACATTAATATCATTCAGTAAGTGATGGAAATATACATAAGTGCTCTGGGGTTGAGGGTGGGCTGAATAATTGATCAGTATTGAGCGGTTCCTGTGTGCACAGCACTGTACTAAGCGCTTGGGAGAGTACAATAGAGCAGAGTTGGTAGACTCAATCCCTGCCAGCAGCGAGTTACCAGGCTATTCCAGCCTCTGCTTCGTTGTCCTTTGACTTCCTCTCGGGATCTTTACAGCTTGGTCTCGACTGGTTTCAACTAGAAGTTAGCAGTATGACTCAGTGGAAAGAGCCCGGACATGGAAATCAGAGGACGTGAGTTCTAATCCCGGCTCCGCCACTTATCTACTGGGTGACCTTAGGCAAGCCACTTAACTTCTCTGGGCATCAGTGACCTCATCTGTAAAATGGGGCTTAAGACTGTGAGCCTCACGTGGGACAATCTGATTACCTTGCATCTACCCCAGCGCTTAGAATAGTGCTTGGCACGTATTAAGCGTGTAAGAAATACCATATGTATTATTAATCCACACCTTCCAACGCAGAGACTTTTCTTTTTCGGGCGGTCAGTATCTTTTCCACAGCGACTGGTTTGCCATCCACATCCCACATCTGGCCGCTCATCTCACACCCAAACTTACCGTTCCGTCTTCTCTGCCTTTCTGGCTTTTTATCTGGCCCTTCTTACAACCTTGACCTGTATTCTATATCTTCCATTCCGGTCTGTGATTGGGAGGCATCATAACCTAAGTGGAAGGCATGGGAGGCAGGGGCCCTGCTTTCTAATCCCAGCCCCACCACCTACCCTTTTTTTGGTGGTATTTGTTAAGAGGTTATTATGTACCAGGCACTATCCTAAGTGCTAGGGTAGATACAAGCTAATCAGGTTGGACACAGTCCATGTTCCACATTAGAGTCAAAGTCTTAATCCTTATGTTACAGATGAGGTAACTGAGGCAGAGAGAAGTGAAGTGACTTACTCAAGGTCACAAAACAAATAAGTGGTGGAGCAAATAAGTGATTAGAGCCATGTCATCTGGCTTCCAGGCTTGTGGTCTTTCCCTAAGGCCGCAGTACTTTTCAGCTGCTTCTCACACATGGGCATATTCTTACACTCTGATGCTTCCCCTATCTGTAATTCATTTTAATATCTATTTCTCACACTACACTGCAAGCTTCCTGAGGCTTTACATTGTGTCTACCCACTCTGTTGTATTGGACTCTCCCAAGCACTTAGTACAGCACTCTGCACACAGTCAGTTGTAAGCTCCATGTGGACACAGATCCTGTCTATCAACTCAGTTGTAGTGTGCTCTCCAAAGTACTCAGTACAGTGCACTGCACCCAGTAAGTGCTCCATAACTATGATGGATGGATTGATCGACTGACTTTGACTCACCGGGGAGGTCCGGGGATGCTGAGTTACTTCTTCTAGCCTCCTCATACGGATTTTTGGCCATGATGGGAAAGGGTCTGGCATAAAACCAGTGCTCCGGGCTCCTCGGAGACAGCAGTGGCCGTTCTGGGCTGGATGGGGGGAGGGGGTTCCCCCGGGAGGACAAGCCCCGGGCTCGACTTGAGAGACTCATTACCTGGAAGACTCAGGAGTCCCAGAGGTGATTTTATCCTCGACGTTCAGTAGGGCTCAGTCTGTCCCACTAATGTTACCTTCCTCACCCACGAGAATGTCCATGGTCACAAATTCACTCAGTTGTCTTTGTTCGGCACATGAGAAGCACTGTAGTAAGCGCTTGGGGGTGTAGAATACAATAAACATAGTCACCGCTCACAATGAATTTATAATGTAGAAAAACTCTGATAACGACCAAGACTCTGGCAAATTAACTGGTTATACGACCCTCCTATGAGCTCTCACTCTCTCCACCTTTAGGGATTTATTAAGAGCACCTTTCCTCAGGAGCCCTTCTATGATTAAGCCCCCATTTCTTCTTCTTCTACTCCTTTCTTCGTTGCCCTTTCACTTGGATTTGCACCCTTTATTCACTCCACTCTCATCCTCCTGGACTTATGTTCATATCCGTATTTTGTTTATTTATAGTAATGTCTGCCCCCGCCTCTAGACAGTAAACGTTTTGTGGACAGGGAACATGTGTTTATGATTATACTGTACTCTGCCAAGTGCTTAGTACAGTGCTCTACACAGAGTAAGTGCTCAATAAATACAATTGATTGGTAATAAGCAGCTTTACAAATATTACAGACAAATAATCAATCTCCACAGCCACCACTGTCTGTAGACAGCTGGCATTGTAACAATTTATGAATGAAAGACCTTGATCCTGAGGTCTCAGTAACCAGGCCAGCCATCTTTCTCCACAGGAGACTCCCTCATCACCTGTGACTCCCGTGGACAGATACCAAGGAGGGAGGTGGGGAGAAGGGGACCCAGCATTATTCGGGTTAGAAGGGCCCATGACCTCATGGAGAAGGATGATCTACTGTGCCATTTTAGAGGCATTTCCCCCCTATCATTCTTTTCAGGGTGGCCTTCATGTCCCGGTTCCTCAGGCTGTAGATGAGGGGGATCAGGTCGGGGGACACCACGGTGTAGACCACGAACACCAGCAGGTCCAGGGTCTAGGGGGTCTTTGACACGGGCTTGAGGTAGGCGTGTCTCCAGGCGAGAGGAAGACGGTGATGATGGTGAGGTGAGGCAGGCAGGTGGAGAAAGCTTTGGCCCAGCCCTCAGTGGCCAGCATCCCCAGTACAGTCCGGAAGATGCGACGATGGCTAAGAAATAACCGAAGGTTAGGCCGACTGAGACGGCTTTTGTCACAAGTTCCTGTAGATTTCCACTGGACCTCGAGAGGCGGATGAGCTGGGGCATGTCACGGAAGAACTGGGGGAGGACATTGGACCTCCAGACGGGGATGGAGAAGGTGGCGATGGCGTGCGTCATGGCACTCAGTGAGCTAAAGAGCCACGAGGCTGCCGCTGTCCTGATGATGACGGCATTTAAAAAAATGCCATCAATGCTGTCTTCCCACTGGCCCCATCATCCAAGATGACCCTGCAGCACAGGGGGAGGCAGATGGCCAGGTAGCGGTCAAAGGATTTCTCCTTGAGCAGGGAAGTCTCTGCACAGGCACAGAGTATGAACAGAAACCCTTGGAAAGAACAGCCCAGGGAGGATATTTCTCTATGGTCGGTCAGGTAGTTGCTGTGGATGGAGTTGGGGGCGGTGATGGAGATAAGGCAGAGGTCGAGGACGGACAGGTGCCTGAGAAAGAAGTACATGGGGGTGTGGAGGCACCAATCGAGGGCAGTGACGGTGACAATGAAGAGATTCCCCATTAGAACTGCCAGGTAGACCAAGAGGAATAGCGTGGCCTTGACCAGCTGCAGCTCCTGAATCTCCGAGAAACTCAGCAGGAAGAATTTCGAAACCTTGATGTGATTGGCCATTTCCTTCTGGAAGAAGGTTGTATCCAGCCTGGTAGGATGAGAGGGCAGTGGGAAATGAGAAGTAAACTGGGAGTCTTTTTCAAGTAATATCCACGTCTTCGTGGGCACTAACACATTACTTACTCTTCCCTTCTTACCTCAGAAGGTAACAGTGCCTTCTGAGGTAATAGACAATTCCTAACATTGCCTCACCTGGGCTTGGGAGTCAGAGGCAGTGGTTTCTAAACATGGATCCCCCACCTATCAGCTATGTGACTTTGGCCAAGTCACTTAACTTCTCTGGCCCTCAGATCGGAGGTCTTTAAAATGGGAGTTAAGACAGTGAGCCCCACGTGGAACAACCCGATTACCTTTTATCTACCTCAGGGTTTAGAACAGTGCTTGACACATAGCACTAAACAAACACTATTTATTATTATTATTATTATTATTATTATTATTATTATTATCCTTACAGGCCAACTTTCCCACTCCACTCCTCTAGCATCAACTTACTCATTGTGCCCCGATCTCGTCTGTGTCGCTGCCAACCCCTTTTTCAAGACCTCCCCCTAGCCTGGAACTCTCTCTCTCTCCATATACACCAGACCACCACTTTCCCCACCTTCAGACCATTAATAAAGTCACATCTCCTCCAAGAGCCCTTCCCCAAATAAGCCTTCTTTTCCTGACTTTCTCTCCCTCTCTGTGTCACCTAGGCACTTGGATTTGCATCACCACACCTTCAGCTCCACAGCAATCTACATAGACATAATTTATTTTAATGACTTCCTCCACACTCCAGACTTTGAACTCCTCGTGGGCATGAAATGTGTCTACCAACTTGCTTGTACTGGACTCTCCCAAGAACAGTGCTCTGAACATGACAAGCACTCAATAAAAACGATTTGTGGTGTATCAAGACACGGAATCTGGCTAGGGTAAGCACGAAATCGTTTATTGGGTTAAGCAGCATGACTTTTATATCCTTTAGTCACATTCTGTATGTTTCCATCCCTGTTCTCGGGCTTATAGCCAACGCAGCATTTCTGTAATCTTTGTCCTTGCTTTTGGCCACAGTCCACAATCTTTGTCCTTGCTTTTGGCCACAGTCCTCGTCATGCGCTCTCCTCTCGGTTCCCTGTTTACTTGGCCATGATCCTCATCGTCTCCCCTCTTCAGCATCTATGCTTTCCGTGTTCTTTGTCATGCACATAAGCCCTGCTGATCCCCACAACCATTGTGTCTATGAACTCTGTTGTATGCTTCCAAACTTAGTAAGCACTAAATAATAACAATAATAATAATAATAATAATAATAATAATAATAATGGTATTTTTTAAGTGATTACTATGTGTTGAGTGCTGTTTTAAGCGCTGGGGTAGATACAAGGTAATCAGGTTGTCCCACAAGGAGCTCACAGCTTTAATCCCCATTTTACAGATGAGGTAACTGAGGCACAGAGAGGTTAAGTGGCTTGCCTAAGGTCTCAAAGCAGACAAGTGGCCAAGCCGGGATTAGAACCCATGTCGTTTGACTCCCAAGTCCATGCTCTGTCCACTAAGCCACGCTTGACTGACATGTCTTAAGTGACCACTCTGTCTGTGTGTCCACTAGATCACACCTGATGTGACAAAAGTGTATCATGAGGATACGCGAGGAAAAGTTCTATCTATTTAATCGTTGTGTTTATCACCAGATGCTCTAGAGTGGTGTCTCATACTGGATGGTCTGGTTTCCCAATATGTGTCCTGGATTTTTAATTTTAATATTAGTGTTGAAAACCTAAGTTGGTGCATCTTCTAGGATATGATAGAGTAATACAATTACTCTAGGATTAGGGACATCTGGATCTTCTCACTTGACCCCCTACAGCCTGGGAGAAATGATCCTAGGATCATTTAGCATAGCCTAACAACACTGGTCAATGGTATTTGGGTGCTTACTGTGTGCAAAGAACTGTACTAAGCTCTTGGGAGAGTCCAATAGAACAAGGTGACATAATCCCTTCCCTCAAGAATCTTACAATCTAGTGGTGGAATTATTATCATTATTTATTATTAAGGGCCATTCAGTCTGCACTTATGTATATTTAAATCAATCATCAATCAGTCATACTTATTGAGTGTTTACTGTATACAGAGCACTGTACTAAGCACTGAGTAACAGAGTTGGTAGACACATTCCCTACTCACAAGGAGTTTAGTTAGAGTCCAGAGGGGGAGACAGACATTGGTATAAACACACAAATTACATCTATGTACGTAAGTGCTGTGGGGCTGAGGTAGGGCAAATAAAGGGTGCAAATCCAAGTGTATTATAACCACAGATTTATTAGATTATAGTACATTATATTGCATCATATTATATAATAAATTACAATTCATGAATTATATCCAGAATTGATTTATTTATGTTTATCTCTTTCTCCCCTCTCTAGAATATAAGCACACTATGTGCAAGGAACACATCTACCAACTCTGTTATACTATAGAACATTACTTGGAACATAGTAAGTTCTTACCAAATGCCGTAATGATTATTATCATTACTCGCCAAAACGCTTAGTAGAGTACTAGGCACACATTGAAAGCTCCATAAATCAATCGATTGATCAATGATAGGTGGTGAGTTCAGTGTGCTAGACTCACATGTTTTTGCTGAGTAAATTCTGTAAGGCTCTGGCCTCCATTTGAACAGGTGGCTGGTCAAAGAAGGACAACCCGTACGTGTGTCTGGTTGTTTGGGGTCCTCAAGGCACGTGGAGAAACCTTGGGCTTTATTTAATAATAATAATAATTGCATTTATTAAGCGCTTACTATGTGCAAAGTACTGTTCAAAGTGCTGGGGAGGTAACAAGGTGATCAGGTTGTCCCACGGCGGGCTCACGGTCCTAATCCCCATTTTACAGATGAGGTAACTGAGGCACAGAGAAGTTAAATGACCTGCCCAAAATCACACAGCCGACAGGTGGCGGAGCTGGGATTTGAACACATGACCTCTGACTCCAAAGCCCGTGCTCTTTCCACTGAGCCACGCTGTTTCTCCACTGAGCCACACTGCTAAGCGCTTACTATGTGCTAGGCACTGTACCAAGCGCTGGGGCAGACACAAGCAAATCAGGTTGGACACAGTCCCTGTTCTGGGTGGGGCTCACAGTCTTAAACCCCTCTCCACAGATGAGGGAACTGAGGCACAGAAAAGCAAAGTGACTTGCCCGAGGTCACACAGCAGAGAGGTGGCAAAGCCAGGACCAGAACCCATGACCGTCTGACTCCCAGGCCCGTGCTCTATCCACTAAGCAGCTTCTCATGTTCCTGTGTTTTTCTATCCCAGGTTGGCGCTCTCTGCTTTCCCCCTCTTCCTTTCTTATTTTCCTAAATCCATATCTACCAAACCCGAGCTCTTTTCACTATGCCACGCTGCTTCAAAAGAACTTTACAGTCTACTGGGGCAGACAGACATTGAAGTACATTCGGGCTGTGTGCCTAAGTGCTGTGGAGTGGAAAGTGGGGTGAATATCTAGGGCTTAAAAAGGACAGATCCAGGTGCAAAAGTGATGCGGAAGGAAGAGGGAATAGCGGAAATAAAGGCTAAGTAGGGAAGGCCTCTTGGAGGAGATGGGATTTTAATAAGACTTTGAAGGTGGGGAGGATGCTTTACAGTATATTGGGGCAGACAGACATTAAAGTAAATTCGGGCTGTGTGCCTAAGTGCTGTGGAGTGGAAAGTGGGGTGAATATCTAGGGCTTAAAGAGGACAGATCCAGGTGCAAGAGTGATGCGGAAGGAAGAGGGAATAGCGGAAATAAAGGCTGGGTAGGGAAGGCCTCTTGGAGGAGATGGGATTTTAATAAGTCTTTGAAGGTGGAGAGGATGGTGGTCTGCCAGATATGAAGGGGGAAGGTGTTCTAGGCCAGAGGCAGGATATGGACGAGGGGTTGGTGGTGAGATAGACAAGATTGAGGCACAAATTGTTCTACTTGAATCAGTCAATCAATGGTATTTATTAAGTGCTTATTGTGTGCTGTACTAAGCACTTAGTAGAGGACATTACAATAGAGGTGATAGATATGTTCCCTGTCTACCCCTATCTATCCTAATCTAGCAGGAGGGTATTTTTTTCAATACATTGCTTGGCACACAGTAAGTATTCAGTACATATGGCAGAGACAAGAGTTCTAATTCTGGCTCTGCAGTTTGTCTGCTGTGAGATTTTGGGCATGCCACTTATCTTCTCCATGACTCAGTTACCTCATCTGTCAAGTGGGGATCAAGACTGTGAGCCCTATGTGGGACACTGAACTGTGTCCAAACCGAGTACCTTGTATTTACCCTAGTGCTTAGAGCAGAGTTTAGCACATACTAATCACTTAACAATTATCATGAAAAAGGAAGCCCTCAATAAGTACAATTAATTGAATATCTACATGACAAAATCTTCAGATTGCACATATCTCTGTCCTCCAATGGATGTATACTTAGTAGAGTGTTCTGCATACAGTAAGCACTCAGTAAATACAGCTGACTAATTGGTGGATAGAGTCAATGTTGATCTTCCACTTTTGAACAGACAAGAGGCACTCCATTCTACGTGAAAATTTTCCACCTCAGGACCTCCCCATGGAGGCCTTCATGTCCCGGTTCCTCAGGCTGTAGATGAGGGGGTTCAAGGTTGGGGGGCACGACGGTGTAGAACACGAATATCAGCAGGTCGAGCACTGAGAAAGAGTGAGAGGGCAGCTTGAGATAGCCAAACATGCCTGTGGAGAAAAAAAACAGTGACGATGACGAGATGGGTCAGGCGGAGAAGGTTTTGGCCCGGCCCTCGGCGGCTGGCATCCTCAGCACAGCCCGGAAGATGCGCGATTATGAGATGTCGATATAAATGAAACAACCGAGGCACAGAAGCACACTGAGGCCCAGAATGGCGATCTCATCACTGTAGCGTCTGGAACAGGACAGCCAGATGAGGGAAGGGATGTCGCAGAAGAACTGATAGATGGTTCTGGTGTCACAGAAGAAGAGAAAGTCACTACGGTGTGGATGCCTCCATTCAGCCCCCCGCTGAGCCATGAAGTGGCAGCCATCTTCCCACAGGCCCCTCGGTCCATGATGACTGCATAGCACAGGGGGAGGCATATGGTGACGCAATGTTCGTAGGACATCGCCATGAGCAGGGCCACTTCAACACTCTCAAGGGTGATTATTAAGAAGAATTGAGAGAAGCAACCTGGGACAAAGAGTTATCTATGGTCGGTCAGGGTGTTGTGGATGGATTTGGGGATGGTGACAGAGATGTAGCAGAGGTCAAGAATGGACAGGTTCCAGAGGAAGAAGTACATGGGGGTATAGAGGCGCTGGTCGAGGGCGGTGAAAGCAATGATGAGGAGATTCCCCATCAGGGCCTCCAGGTAGACCAGGAGGAACACCCTGGCCTGGACCAGCTGGCAGCTCCCGGATCTCCGAGAAACCCAGCAGGAGGAATTCTGTCACCGCTGTGCAATTGTCCATTTCTTCCTTGTGGGGAAATAGGGCCCTGTGGGATGGATGGAGGTGAAAATATTAAGTTATCCAAGGAGTGTGGTCTAGTGGCTAGAGTACAGGCCTGGAAGTCAGAAAACCTGGGCTTTAATCCCGGTTCTGCCATGTGTCTGCTGTGTGAGCTTGGGTAAGTTACTTCACTTCTCTGGGCCCCAGTTACCTCAACTGTAAAATGAGGATTAAATCTTATTCTTTCCTCCTTTGCATTTTCTCCTCTGCTTTCCTCTACCCAGAGTATGGCATCTGATAATGAAAGACATTCAATCAATACTATTGATTGATTGATGGATTGACTATTGGGAAATGGTGTCCTGGAAGGGAAATATTTGAGAAAATTCCCAGCAACTTTAATTTTTCTCCAAAACGAGGAAAGCTGCAACTACAGCTGAACCCAAGCTTCTCCAGTTTTCAGCACCATCATGAATAATAAAATAATAATAATAATAATAATAATAATAATAATATTTCTTAAGCGCTTACTTTGTGTCAAACACTTTTACAAGCACTGGGGGAAATGCAAGTAATCAGGTTGTTCCTTGTGGGGCTCACAGTCTTAATCCCCATTTTACAGATGAGGTAACTGAGGCACAGAGAACTTCAGTTACTTGCCCAAAGTCACACAGCTGATAAGTGGCAGAACGAGGATTAGAACCCCTGACCTCTGACTCCAAAGCCCACACTCTTTCCACTAAGCCACACTGCTTCTCACAATCAATACAGTCAATCTATCAGTGGTATTTATTGGCTATTTGCAGAACAGTGTACTAAATGCTTGGGAGAGTACGATACAACAGAATTAGCAGATTTGTTCTCTGCCCATAATGAGCTCACATTCTGGAAGGGCAGACAGACATTAATATAAATAAATAAATAAATAAATATGGTACAAGGCACCATATCACAGGCCACGGCAGGCTGTAGGACAGGTTAAGACTTCTCAGGGCAGGGTCTCTGCAGCCTCCAATGGACCCTCAAACTAACAAGCCTGGGAGAAACAGCAGGGCCTTGTGGTAAGAGCATGGGCCTGGAAGTCAGAGGAGACGGGTTCCAATTTCAGCTCTGCCAGCTGCTTGCTGTGTGACCTTGGATGAGTCACTTAACTTCTCTGTGCCTCAGTTCTCCTCTCTCTCCCTTATTTAAACTGTGAGCCCCATGTCGGGACAGGGGCTGTATCCAACTAATTAACTTGTAATCTACTGCAGTTCTTAGAAGATTAATAATAGAACAGTGAAACAGCACAGAATGTGGAGCAGTAAAATAAAACATTAATTAGAATAATAATAGTAATATTATACCATAATAATGATATAGTAGTGATGATAATGACAGAGTAAGCACTTAACAAATACCACTTAACAAATAGAAGCAGTGTGGCTCAGTGGAAAGAGCACGGGCTTGGGAGCCAAAGGTCATGTGTTCTAATCCTGGCTCTGCCACTTGTCAGCTGCGTGACTTTGGGCAAGTCACTTAACTTCTCTGTGCCTCAGTTCCCTCATCTGTAAAATGGGGATGAAAACTGTGAGCCCCACTTGGGACAAGCCGATTACCTGGTATCTGCCCCAGGGTTTAGAACAGTGCTGGGCACATAGTAAGCACTTAACATACCATCATCATCATAACAAACCTCTCTGTTCTCGGTCCCTGCTTCAGACTAGAACATCTCTCCCCAGCCTAACCATCTCCTATCCTGTAAACAATACCCTGAGCTTGGTCTAACAGAAAGAGCATAATCCCAGCTCTGCCACTTGTCTTGACCTTGGGCAAGCCACTATGCTCCTCTGCATCTCAATTTCCTCAGCTGCTATTCCCCAATTATTAAAATCAGGAAAATCAAGCTCACCTTCCTCACGGGTCTTCTTAGAATCAGGTCTGGAATAAAATGAAAAAGCTTTGCTTGCTTCCTCTAGACGGTCAGCTTGTTGTGGACAGGTGGCTCACAGTCTAGAAGGGTGAGACAGAGAACAAAACAGAACAAGTAGACAGGAAAAAACTAAACAAGTAGATGGTCAGCGGGCAGGGAACGTGTCTACCCAATCTGCAATAGTGTACCCTTCTAGTACACTAGAATAGTGTAGAATAGTGTGCTTATTGCAGTGCTCTGCACCCAGTAAGCAACCATGCATTGATGGATTCTCTCTTTACCTCTCACATTTACCCAGGTCTCAGCCGTCTCTCTCCCTATCACCAGAAAGTGCCCTAGATCTCTGATGGACTTCCCATATGAACCCAGAACTGCTGGGAGTTTGACAATCTCCATGCATCTCTAGACTTTATGCTTGTCAATTTATTTTTATTTATGCATTATTTATTAAGTGCTCCCCATGTGTCAGGCACTGTTCTAAGCACTGGGGTAGATACAAGTTAACCTGTTTGGATGCAGTTCTGGTCCCACATAGGGCTCACAGTTAAAGTAAGAGGGAAGACAAGCTCAATGTGGTCAGAGAATGTAAAGGGGGTAAAGGGTGTATACTAGAGGAAAGAGCAGAGGGCTGGGAGTCAGAGAGCTGGGAGTCACTTTCCTGCTGTGTGATTTTGGACAAATCACTTAAATTCTCTATGACTCAGTTACCTCATCTGTAAAATGGGCATTACAATATCTGTTTTCCTTCCTCTTAGACTCTGAGCCCCATGTGGGACAGGAACTGTGTCTGATCTGACTGGAATTTAACTATTCTAGTGCTTGGAACATAGTATGTGCTCAACAAATACCACAAGTTGTATTCAAATCTGGTGAACTGAACATATTATTATCAATATGGTATTTGCAGTCTAATAAAAAATGGGTAACCTCAAGCTGGCTTGTGTCATCAATCAATCGATCAATCGATCAATCAATGGTATTTACTGAGACTATCAATTAATCATGTTTATTGAGTCCTTACTACTTGTCGAACACTGTACTAAGCAGTAGGGAGAGTATACTACAACAGAGTTGGTTGATATGTTCCTTGTCTACAAGGAGTTTATAGTCTCGAAGGGGAAGCAGCCATTGATTAATCAAGCCATCAATCAATGGCATGTATTGAGCGCTGACCATGTGCAGAGAACTGTACTAAGCAGTTGGGAGAGTCAAATATGTGTCACCATGATCTTGCCCATCAGAAGAAAGTAGGAATAGTAGTAAAAAAATTTACTAAGAGCTTACTGTGTGATGATTTGACACGAGTTCAATGGTTAAAAATGGTCTTCTCCTACACAGCTAGGACATCTTATCTCTGGGAAAGAAATGGCCAATCTCACGGCGGTGATGGGATTCCTCCTGCTGGGATTCTTGGAGGTCCGGGAGCTGCAGTTGGTCCAGGCCACACTGTTCCTCCTGTTCTTTCTGGAGGCTTTGATGGGGAATCTCATCATCGCCGCCACCGCCCTCGACCTGCGCCTCCACAGCCCCATATACTTCTTCCTCAGGAACCTGTCTGGCCTCGACCTCTGCTACATTTCGGTCACCATCCCCAAATCCATCCACAACTCCCTGACTGACCTAGAGAATTCTCCTTCCTGGGCTGCATCTTGCAATTGTTTTTCCTCCTGCTGTTCATCTTTTCTGAGCTGTACTTCCTGATGGCCTTGTCCTATGACCGTTATGAAGTCATCATGAACCAAGGGACCTGTGGAAAGATGGCCACCATCTCCTGCCTGGGTGGTAACGTGACTGCCTCCATGCACATGGACACCACCTTCTCCATCAGCTTTGACGGCTCCAACATGATTCTCCATTTCTTCTGTGATACTCCCCAAATGCTGGAATGTTCAGGCCCCAGTGGGAACCTCTGGGTTCTTCTCTGACGGTCTTCCCCGCCATTCTGAACGTCTCATGTCTCCTCTCCATCGTTGTCTCGTATGCACACATCTTCCAGACCGTGCTGAGGATGCTGGTCTCTGAGGGCCAGGCCAAAGCCTTCTCCACCTGCCTGCCACACCTCATCGTGATGATTCTATTCATCTCCACTGGAACTGTCGCCAACCTCAACCTCAACCTCAACCTCAGATGCTTCCTCGACCGTGTACCTGCTGGTGTCCGTGTTCTACTCTGTGGTGCCCCCCTCCCTGAACCCCCTCATCTACAGCTTGAGGAACCGTGACATAAAGGCAGCTCTGATGAGGGTGCCGGGAGTGAGAGGATGGCACTGAGAAACAGGGACACATGAAGTTTGTCCTGGAGACAGGTATCTTTGGGGGAAAAATCTTGTAAGAATCACATCACCTTCTTCTAAGGAAGGCTCAGGCAATTGATCACTCAATTAAACTATCAAATTTTTTTAACGGTAGTTGTTTAGCCCTTACTATGTGCCAGACACTGAACTGGCTCTGGGGTAGATACAAACTAATCAGGTTGGACACAGTCCCTGTCCCACATGGCAATCACTCCTAGTTCAGTTCAGTAAACTCCAAAACAAACTCCATTTAACCGTACCAATGGTATTTAGTGAGCACATACTGTGCAGAGCACTGTATTACTAGGGACAATACAACACTATTGGTAGAAACGTTCCCTGCCCACATCGAGCTCTCAAACTATGTAAGCAGGAACCGCTGAACTAAACCAAAAGCAGAACACACAAGCCCGAGTAGCTACGTGAAGAGTAGAAAGCACACAGCGCGCGGTGTCAGAAGGCCCTGCGTTCTAATGCCGGCTCCATCACTCGCCTGCTGTGTGACCTTGGGCAAGTCACTTCACTTCCCTGTGCCTCAGTTACCTCTTCTGAAAAATGGGGATTAAGACTGTTAACCCAATGTGGGACAGGGGCTGTGTCCAACGTGATTAGTTTGCATCGGTCCCAGCCCTTAGTACAGTGTCTGGCCCATAGTAAGTACTTAATAACAAGAATAACAAGCTGGAGAATGAATCAGAAACAGTCAAGTGTATTTCTGTAAACAGACTGGCCTTAAGTCTCAGCAATCAATCAATCAATCAATCGTATTTATTGAGCACTTACTGTGTGCAGAGCACTGTACTAAGCGCTTGGAAAGTACAAGTTGGCAACATATAGAGATGGTCCCTACCCAACAGTGGGCTCACAGTCTAGAAGGGGGAGACAGAGAACAAAACCAAACATATTAACAAAATAAAATAAATAGAATAAATATGTGCAAATAAAATAAATAAATAAATAGAGTAATAAATACATACAAACACATATACATATATACAGGTGCTGTGGGGAGGGGAAGGAGACAAGGAGGGGGATGGAGAGGGGAAGGAGGGGGAGAGGAAGTAGTGGGCTCAGTCTGGGAAGGGCTCCTGGAGGAGGTGAGCTATCAGGAGGGCCTTGAAGGGAGGAAGAGAGCTAGCTTGGCGGATGTGGGAAGGGAGGGCATTCCAGGCCAGGGGGGGATGATGTGGGCTGGGGGTTGACGGTGGGACTGGCGAGAACGAGGCATGGTGAGGAGACTAGTGGCAGAGGAGCGGAGGGTACGGGCTGGGCTGTAGAAGGAGAGAAGAGAGATGAGGTAGGAGGGGGCGAGGTGATGGAGAGCCTTGAAGCCGAGGGTGAGTTGTTTCTGCCTGATGCGTATGTTGATTGGTAGCCACTGGAGATTTTTGAGGAAGCCGCTGGAGTTTTTTGAGAAAACTAAAGTTATGAATGAAAATGAGAGACTCTGACCTCGTAGCATTTCACCTAGAGCAACAACAAAAAGCAGGAGAAAGAATCAGAAGCACTGAAGAGTGTGTCTGTAAACAGACTGGCCTTTGTCTCAACAGAAACTAAAGTCATAAATGGAAAATGAGAGACTCGAACACTACACATCCAGCAAAGTTCTGCCAATTATAGGTGAAAAAAGGGCCAAGGAAGGAAAGAGAGCCTGCAGCCATAAGAATTGGGATCAGGTGGGAGCAAGGGGTGGGGACAATTAATAATAATAATAATAATAATAATAATAATAATAATAATAATGGTATTTATTAAGCGCTTACTGTGTGCAAAGCACTGTTCTAAGCGCTGAGCAAAAGATGGTGGTCCAGCTGTTCTCTGGATCTTACAAGAAGATCCAGGTGAGGAATCTCCATCCTTCCCCCCTCCCCGCCTCCAGAACTTGTGTATATGTGTACATATTTATTACTCTATTCATTTTATTAATAATCTGTACATATACATAATTCTATTTATCTATTTTGATGGTATTGAGGTGTGTCTATTTGTTTTGTTTTGTTCCCTGTCTCCCCTTTATAAATTGTGAGCCCATTGTTGGGTAGGGATTATCTCTATCTGTTGCCAAATTGTACTTTTCAAGCGCTTAGTACAGTGCTCTGCACAAAGTAAGTGCTCAATAAATATGATTGAATGAATGAATGAATGAATGAACTGAGGCACTGAGAAGTTAAGTGAGTTGCCTAAGGTCACACTGCTGGTAAGTCCCAGAGCCAGGATTAGAACCCAGGTCCTCTGACTCACAGGACCATGCTCTGTCCACTAGGCCAAGCTGCTTCTCTAAAATACCCCGGGGGCACACATCCAAGGAATCCTAACCTTTGTATCCTAAATTACATTCAGAAATGTGTGTATCCATTGATGAGAGACTCTATGATACAGAATGTGTGTTAATCATCTTTCCCACCTTCACTAGGATTAATGCCTGATTCCCCATCTAGACTGCAATCTCCATGTGGGCAGGAAATGTGTCTGTTATATTATATTATCCCAAGTGCTTAGTACATTGCTTTGCATACAGTAATCATTCAATAAATAACATTGATGGATAAATTAATGTCTGCTCCCCCTTTGGACTGTAAACTCGGTGTGGGCAGGGAATATGTCTGCCAATTCTGTTTTACTTTACTCTCTCAAGTGTTTAGTACAGTGCTTTGCACACAGAAAAAGCTCAATAAATACAATTAAGTGATTGATTGATACTGATCCCAGCCCCTTCATACTTACTGTAAATATTCTTAATCCTGTACTATTTCCCCTTCCTGCAGTATATTTTTATGCCTGTCTTCCTCTGAAGATTCTTAGCTCGTTGTGGCCAAGGAACATGTCTACCATCTCTATTGTACTTTCCCTAGTGCTTAGTACAGTGCTCAGCGCACAATAAGTTCTCAATAAATATCATTGATGGCTGATTGATTACAGTAAGTAAGCCTGGATGAGGTTATTATATGCCATAATTTTGTAAAAATATAGCTATCGAGGTGAATATCCTGGAAATACCCACTAGAGCCCTCAGTGAAAGGGCAGAAAAATCCAAGACAGAGAATAGTAGGAATTCTGTTCCACTGGACTTTCCCAAGTAATTAGCACAGTGCTCTGTGCACAGTAAGTACTCAATAAATACCATTGTTTGATTAATACTGTTGCCTAGTGTCCATGAGATTCAGGAGACCCTTATTCAAGTCTCTGGTCTACTGTGTGACTTTAGTCAAGTCAATTTACTTTACTGGGCCACAGTTTCTTCATCTGTAAAATCATCATCATCATCATCAATCGTATTTATTGAGTGCTTACTGTGTGCAGAGCACTGTACTAAGCGCTTGGGAAGTACAAGTTGGCAACATATAGAGACAGTCCCTACCCAACAGTGGGCTCACAGTCTAAAAGGGGGAGACAGAGAACAAAACCAAACATAATAACAAAATAAAATAAGTAGAATAGATATGTACAAGTAAAATAAACAAATAAATAAATAAATGGAGTAATAAATATGTACAAATATATATACATATATACAGGTGCTGTGGGGAAGGGAAGGAGCTAAGATGGGTGGGATGGAGAGGGGGACGAGGGGGAGAGGAAGGAAGGGGCTCAGTCTGGGAAGGACTCCTGGAGGAGGTGAGCTGTCAATAGGGCCTTGAAGGGAGGATGAGAGCTAGCTTGGCGGATGGGCAGAGGGAGGGCATTCCAGGCCCGGGGGATGACGTGGGCCGGGGGTCGATGGCGGGACGGGTGAGAACGAGGTACGGTGAGGAGATTAGTGGCAGAGGAGCGGAGGGTGCGGGGTGGGCTTTAGAAGGAGAGAAGGGAGGTGAGGTAGGAGGGGGCGAGGTGATGGAGAGCCTTGAAGCCCAGGGTGAGGAGTTTCTGCCTGATGCCAGATTGATTGGTAGCCACTGGAGATTTTTGAGGAGGGGAGTAATATGCCCAGAGCGTTTCTAGAAAAAGACAATCCGGCAGCAGCATGAAGTATGGATTGAAGTGGGAAGAGACACGAGGATGGAAGATCAGAGAGAAGGCTCTCTGTTAAGACAGATTTTTTGAATCCTTTGTGAGCCAGGGACTGTGTCTGATCTCATAACCTTGTATCTACCCCAGAGCTTAGCATATAGCAAGTTCCAGATAATATTTTTAATGGTGTTTGTTAAGCATTTACTATGTGTCAAACACTGCTCTAAGCACTGGTAAATAGTAAATATTACTTTCTTATTATTAATGATGATGATAATAATAATATTGTTCATAGGGCCAACCTGTTCCATTATTTTATGTGCATTGTTTACAGGTGATTTGATTAATAGGGCTAAAATTTCAATGACAGAGAGATAGCAGTTCATTTGCACATTTACTCAATCTGTTCTCAATCCTGAAAATTGAAAACAATTGAAATTTGATCTGAGTTCTAACTCAATGCATTCTTTTGAAATAAATCTGTGAGTGGCTAGAAATGTTTCCTAATAGTTGGACCCGAATGATTCTTGTGTCAATGGGGATTTGATAGTCATTGCGCTTCATGAGGTTTTACCATGAGAAGCAGTGTGGCCTAGTGGAACGAGTCTAGGTCTGGGAGACAGAAGACCTGGGTTCTCATCCCAGCTCTGCCACTTGTCTGCTGTGTGACCTTGGGCAAGTCACTTCACTTCTCTGTGCTTCATTTCTCCCGTTCTCCCTCATATGTAGACTGTGAGCCCCATGTGCGATATTGTGTCCAACCTAATTGACTTGTATCTATCCAAGCTCTAAGAAGAGTGTTTTACACACAGTAAGCATTTAATAAATGATATTTTAAAAATCCCTAACTCTGTCCCCCAACAACCTGTGACCCATTGAGAAATGGGATGGTATGTGAGAGAACAACAAAAGGTTAATGATTATGGGTCATAATAATAATAATTATGGTATTTGCTGAGCGCTTCCTATGTACAAGGCACTGTACTAAATGCTGGGCTAGATACAAGCAAATCGGTTTAGACACAGTCCCTGTCCCTTGTGGGACTCCGGATCTTCATCCCCACTTTACAAATGAGGTAACAGAGGTACAGAGAAGTGAAGTGACTTGCCCAAGGTCACACAGCAGACAAGTGGCAGAGCGGGGATTAGAACTCATGACCATCTGACTCCTAGGCATGGGCTGTATCCATCATACTATGCTGCTGCTGGGTCATGTAGATAGGTAAGTAGCAGATTAGGGCAACAAGGGTTTTGATTTCAGGGAAGATAATAATTGTGTTTGTTAAGCACTTACTCTGAGCCAAGCACTGTGCTGAGCATTGGGGTAGATAACCGGTAATCAGGTCAAACACCGTCCTTCTCTCCCTATAGGAAACTCACAGTCTAAGGGGGAAGGAAGAGAGGCACTGAGTCCCTTTTCCACAAGTGAGAAAACCGAGATGCAGAGAAATTAAGTGACTTCCCCAAGACCACCCAGCAGACAAGTGGTGGAGCCAGAATTAGGACCCAGGTCTGGCAGGGAATGTGTCTGTTGGCTGTTATATTGTACTCTCCCAAGCACTCAGTACAGTGCTCTGCACACAGTAAACACTCAATAAATCCAACTGTCTTGTTCAGACTCCCAGTCCTATGTTCTTTCCACTAGGCTCTTGTTGGTATGAAGGAAACATGTCTATCAACTCTTTCATACTGTATTCTTCCAAGTGCTTAGTTGAGAGCAGTGAACACTCAATATTGATTAACTGATGGATTGCTGCTTTTCCAGCCCATGAACAAATCGTCTCCCTTCCTGATTCCCTCTGAAGCCTGCGGACATGCAAGACTGCACTTCTTCCCACAGTATTGGAATTTCCACCTCTCGTCGGAACTCACAAAGCCACCAGAAAACAGAGAAATTGTTCCCTGCTCAGTAATGCCCTGATGCTTTAAAGTGCAAAAAGGAATTTTAATGTGCAATATATTTTTTAATGGTATCTGTAAGCTCTTACTATGTGCCATGCAAGGTACTAAGTGCTGTGATGAATACAAGCCAGTTCGTTTGGACATAGTCCACGTCCCAAGTGGGGCTCACTGTTTTCACTCACATTTTGCAGATGAGGTAACTGAAGCATGAAGAAGTGAAGTGACTTGTCTAAGGTTCATCAAGGCTCCCTGGAAATCTGTTTATGTGAGCCCATTGTTGGGTACGGATTTTCTCTCTTTACTGCTGAATTGTTCTTTCCAAGCTCTTAGTACAGTGTTCTGCACAAAGTAAGTGCTCAATAAATACGATTGAATGGATGAATTTCATGAGAAACTGAGAGGCTTAGTGGGAAGAGTACGGGCTTGGGAATCAGAGGACGTGGGTTCTAATCCTGATTCCACCACTTGGCTGCTGTGTGACCTTGGGCAAGTCATGTAACTTCTCTGTGCCTCAGTTACCTCATCTGTAAAATGGGGATTAAGACTGTGAGCCCCACGAGGGACAACTTGATTATCTTGTATCTACCTCAGAGCTTAGAACAGTGCTGGGCACACAGTAAGCGCTTAACAAATATCATAATTATTAATTAATACTATTTTTATTTCGGGGCATCGGCCGTTGACAGCACGCCTGCTCCCTAGGAGCTGACAATCTAAAAGAAAGCTCCCTAGGGCAGCTTCTGCCCTAAAAGTTTTTCCATCGCGGCCTTCACATCCCGGTTCCTCAGGCTGTAGATGAGGGGGTTCAGAGTCGGGGGCACCACAGAGTACAACACGGACAAGGTCAGTTCCAGCACTGAGGGGGAGTCGGATATCGGCTTCAAGTAGGCAGACCTAAGGCACAGAGAAGTGAAGTGACTTGCCCAGTGTTACACAGTCAGCAATTGGAAGAGCTGGGATAGAGACCCAGGTCCTCTGACACGCAAGCTTGGGCTCTTTCCACTAGGCAACACTGCTTCTGGTTTAAAACCAAGCTACTCTTCTTCCAACCTAAGCCTGTCCCCATATCTAACTTTCCCATCTCTGAAAATGACACTGGTTCTCTCTGTCCCAAAAACCTGGGGTCCTCCTCTACTCTTCATTCAGGATGGAAACTGAAAGACAATTTCCTGATAAATCTTGCCTATTCTTTCTCTTCAGCATTTCCCAGAATCTCTCCATACCAAAAGAATTACCACCCTGATCCAAGCTCTAATTATATAGCCACTACACTATTGTATCATTCATTCATTCAATCGTATTTATTGAGTGCTTAATGTGTTCAGAGCACTGTACTAAGTGCTTGGGAAGTAAAAGTTGGCAACAAGTCTGTATCAGCCCTCCACCACATTGTCTCTAGACTGTGAGTTTGTTGTGGGCAGAGAATGTGTCTTTTGTTGTTGTAATGCACTCTCCCAAGGGCTAAGTACAGTACTTTGGACATGGTAAGCCCTCAGTAAATACGATTGAATGAATTGCCTCTGTCCTCACCCTTCTCCATTGTTTTATAGGTCAGTTTTTTTGAAGTGCCCAACCCAATTAGGATGATCAGGTCCTGGGAGTCAGAGAACCTAGGCTCCAATCCTGGCTCTCCACTTGTTTGCTGTGCTACCTTGAACAACTCACTTAAGTTCTCTGTACCTCAGTTTCCTCATCTGTAAAATGTCTATCAATACTGTTCTCCCTCCCTTTTGGGCTCTGAGCTCCATCTGGCATGGAGTCTGTCTGATCTGACCATCCTATATACTGTAGTGTTTGGTACACCGTAACCACTTCATAAAATACCACAATTAGTATTTTATATTAATTAATTCATTCATTCATTGGTATTTAGTGAACGCTTACTGTGTACAGAGCACTGTACTAAGCGCTTGGGAAGTACAAATCGGTAACATATAGAAACGGACCCTACCCAACAATGGGCTCACAGTCTAGAAGGGGGAGGCGGACAACAAAACAAAACAAGTAGACAGGTGTCAATACCATCAAAATTACAGATATATACACATCATTAATAAAATGAACAGAGTAATAAATCTGTACAAATATACACAAGTGCTGTGGGGAGGAGAAGGGGGAAGGGCAGAGGGAGGGAGTGGTGGACGGGGAAGGGAAGAGGAGAGGAAAAAGGGGGGCTTATTATGTGAAGGCTTCCTGGAGGAGGTGAGCTCTCAGTAGGTTTTTGAAGGGAGGAAGAGAGCTAGTTTGGTGGATATGTGGAGGGGGAGGGCATTCCAGGCCAGAGGTAGGTCGTGGGCCAGTGATCGACGGCGGGACAGATGAGAACGAGGCACAGTGAGGAAGTTAGAGGCTGAGGAGTGGAGTGTGTGGTCTGGGCTGTAGAAGAAGAGAAGGGAGGTGAGGAAGGAGGGGGCGAGGTGATGGACAGCTTTGAAGCCATTAGTGAGGAGTATTTGCTTGATTCGAAATATAGGCTTCAAAGTAGGGGAAGGAAAGGGAAGAGGGAGGAGGGATAGTGCAAAAGCGACATTGGGGTGTGAGAAGGAAGCCAACACCTCCTCCTTTCCTGGTGAGTCTGGGGGAGTGGGAGAAGAAGAGGTCCCATTGTTGGGTAGGGAACGTCTCTATATGTTGCCGATTTGTACTTGCCAAGCGCTTAGTACAGTGCTCTGTACACAGTAAGTGCTCATTAAATACATTTGAATGAATGAATGAATGAATGAATGAATAAAAGAGAGAGCAGCAGAAGAGACCGTGTCATCGGGGTTGAGCCAAGTTTCGCTAAGGCTGAGGAGGAGGTGACAGCAGGAAAAGAACAGGTCAAGGATGAACAGTAGCTTACCTATAATGGATCGGGGGTTCCATAGGCCACACTCGGCAGCAGCTGTGGAGGGAGGGAAGGGAGGAGGAAGGGTGCAAGAGGTGAGGAGGGTTTGGACGGGAATGAGCTGGTGGGAGCCTGGGCAGGGAGAGGGGAATCAGGGGTGGTGGTGAAAAAGGAGAACTGGGATGGGGTGGGGGCGGGGAGGAGGGGAGAGAAGGGGTTGGAAGGGAGGGGTTGAGGGTTGGCGCTGGTACAGAGGGACTTTGAGGAGGGGGTGGGGATTGGGGGCCGGGGAAAGGGAGGGAAAGAGCTGGGTGGGAGAGGGGAAGGGGGAGGTGAGGACTGGGAAGGGCAGATGGGAGCAGGGGAATTGATAGTTCATGTTGAGGTCAGAGAGGTAAATGACATTAAAGTGAGCAGCTAACAATGAATATGCAATAACAATAATAAAATAAGCAGATGACATCGCAGAAAGCAGTTAACAATTAACATGCAATAGCAACAATAAAATAGGCAGATGGTGCCCACAGCAGCAGGTTGAACTGTCCATGGGTCAGCCAAATCAGAAAGGCTAATGGCAAGCAGAGTCCAGGGTCTCTTGGCAGAATTGTCTCTGAGGTGGTGGAAGAAGGAGTCCTGTGGATGGCAGTTCTGGACAAGGGTGGAACAGTTCATGGGGGAGGAAACGCCTGCGAAGAGGAGTAAACAGCCAAATAACATGGGTGGGCTGCGTAGATGCAAATGCAGGTTGTTGCTAAAGTAAGACGGTTGAGAACAAGGTCCTTTATCCCCGGGGAGCGCGTGGGGAGGGGGGAATCAGTCATGTCCGGTATAGCCCTAACACAAGGAAGGAAGGAGTGGAGCCTCCCCAAAACGGTCGCTTATGGGGGGGGGGGAGAATGCAGGGGGGCACGGTCGCTTATGGGGGGGGGGAGAATGCAGGGGGGCACAATGTCCCACGGCCCCGGTTGACTACGTGGACAGACTAGAGGTTGCTTCGAGGGGTGAGTCAGTGTTGATGGGAGGGGGCCCGGTCCAGGGTAGTTGGATTGTCAGCCCAGAGCTCAAATCTGGAGGGTCATCTGGGAGATATACAAGCGTCTGACTGGCCGCTGGGCTTGCGGGGGGGGGGGCAGGGAGGGGGACATCGGTGTCCTCGGGGAGATGCAGATGTCCG
Organism: Tachyglossus aculeatus; assembly: GCF_015852505.1. Lineage (NCBI taxonomy): Eukaryota > Metazoa > Chordata > Mammalia > Monotremata > Tachyglossidae > Tachyglossus > Tachyglossus aculeatus. The sequence continues at coordinate 3,041,897 of NW_024044837.1, forward strand.
GGAGGGGGACGGCCATGAGCCCGGCCGCAGGTCATTGGAGCCCGATAGCAGGCTTCTCGGGAAGGGAGATCCCGGGCCCTTGCTGCGGAAACTGGAGGGGAAAGATTCCACCGAGGGGAGGGGGAGGGACCCCCGCTAGAATGGCGGGCCTCTCAGGATCGGGTATCTCGGGCCCTCATGGCAGGGTCCGGGGGTGAGAGATATCATTTCTCTTCTCCCTCTTTGTTCCATGCAAGCTAACTGCATAATTGTACTTCCCTTTTAATCCTCTCTCCTGCATCCCCAGCCTCACAGTGTCCTTAATTTTAAAGTCCCATCCCTCAAAAATCCACCAGACTTGTCTCCCTAAAATCTCAGCTCTTCTAATAAGCCACTCCTAATTAACTCCCACATTCCTTCATAACAACCCCAAACCACTTTTACAGAAGAGGGAACCGAGGCACAGAAAAGTGAAGTGACGTGACTTGCCCAAGGTCCCACAGCAGATAAGTGGTGGAGGAGTGATTGGAATCTAAGTCTCCCAATTTACAGACCTGAGCTCTTTCCACTGGGCCAGACTGCTGAATAACCACCCAATGTGATACACATCATAGCCATAACCAAATGGTTATGCAAATTCATTGTGGGCAGGGATTGTGCCTACCAACTCTGTCCCATTGTACTCTCACAACTGCTTCATAAAGTACTCTGCACACACTAGGCAATAAATAAATACCATAGACAATGTAGTCTCACTTACCTGCTGTAATCAATCAATCAATCAATCAATCGTATTTATTGAGCGCTTACTATGTGCAGAGCACTGTACTAAGCGCTTGGGAAGTACAAATTGGCATCACATAGAGACAGTCCCTACCCAACAGTGGGCTCACAGTCTAAAAGGGGGAGACAGAGAACAGAACCAAACATACCAACAAAATAAAATAAGTAGGATAGAAATGTACAAGTAAAATAAATAAATAAATAAATAAATGGAGTAATAAATATGTACAACCATATATACATATATACAGGTGCTGTGGGGAAGGGAAGGAGTTAAGACGGGGGGATGGAGAGGGGGACGAGGGGGAGAGGAAAGAAGGGGCTCAGTCTGGGAAGGCCTCCTGGAGGAGGTGAGCTCTCAGCAGGGCCTTGAAGGGAGGAAGAGAGCTAGCTTGGCGGATGGGCAGAGGGAGGGCATTCCAGGCCCGGGGGATGACGTGGGCCGGGGGTCGGTGGCGGGACAGGCGAGAGCGAGGTACAGTGAGGAGATTAGTGGTGGAGGAGCGGAGGGTGCAGTCTGGGCAGTAGAAGGAGAGAAGGGAGGTGAGGTAGGAGGGGGCGAGGTGATGGAGAGCCTTGAAGCCCAGGGTGAGGAGTTTCTGTCTGATGCGCAGATTGATCGGTAGCCATTGGAGGTTTTTGAGGAGGGGAGTAATATGTCCAGAGCGTTTCTGGACAAAGATAATCCGGGCAGCAGCATGAAGTATGGATTGAAGTGGAGAGAGACACGAGGATGGGAGATCAGAGAGAAGGCTAGTGCAGTAGTCCAGACAGGATAGGATGAGAGCTTGAATTAGCAGGGTAGCGGTTTGGATGGAGAGGAAAGGGCGGATCTTGGCAATGTTGCGGAGCTGAGACCGGCAGGTTTTGGTGACGGCTTGGATGTGAGGGGTGAATGAGAGAGCAGAGTCGAGGATGACACCAAGGTTGCGGGCTTGTGAGACGGGAAGGATGGTAGTGCCGTCAACAGAGATGGGAAAGTCAGGGAGAGGACAAGGTTTGGGAGGGAAGACAAGGAGCTCAGTCTTCGACATGTTGAGCTTTAGGTGGCGGACGGACATCCAGATGGAGATGTCCTGAAGGCAGGGGGAGATGCGAGCCTGGAGGGAGGGGGAGAGAGCAGGGGCAGAGATGTAGATCTGGGTGTCATCAGCGTAGAGATGATAGTTGAAGCCGTGGGAGCGAATGAGGTCACCAAGGGAGTGAGTGTATATTGAGAACAGAAGGGGACCAAGCACTGAACCTTGGGGAACCCCCACAGTAAGAGGATGGGAGGGGGAGGAGGAGCCTGCAAAAGAGACTGAGAAAGAACGACCGGAGAGATAAGAGGAGAACCAGGAGAGGACGGAGTCTGTGAAGCCAAGGTCAGATAACGTGTGGAGGAGAAGGGGGTGGTCCCCAGTGTCAAAGGCAGCTGAGAGGTCGAGGAGGATTAGGACAGAGTATGAGCCGTAGTTAGGAGTCTTCGGTTTTCCGCTGCTTTCTCCTTTTCCTTGCCGATGGATTGGTCTTAGGTCCATCAATTCTGGCTCACTGAAGTGGAGGACCGGTAAATTACTCGGTTTTAACCACGGTGGACTCTCCTGCAGGGGCAGTACTGTTCTCTGACTGGACCGGTCTTGCCCACTGAACAGATCTGGGGGTGGGAAGCCCTTGGGAGTGTCCCATAAATAGGGCCAGTCCTGAGTCTGCCCCAAGGAGCCACATTAAGGCTCTGCATATCTCTGGCTACGGGCCAACTGGGCTACCTGCCTGTTTCAGGCCCGGGTCCTGCCCAAAAGGGGAGGGAGAAGCGTTTCCTAGTGGTTAGAGCCCACACCTGCGAATCAGAAAGACCTGGATTCTAGTCCTGGCTCCACCACTTGTGTGACCTTAGGCTAGCTGCTTTACTTCTCTGGGCCTCTATTTGTCTCATCTGTAAAATGGGAATTTAGACCACGAGCCCTATGTGGGATGTGAACTGTGTCCAACCAGCTTGTTTCTACCTCAGGGCTTAGTACAGTGCCTGACGCCTAGTAAGAGCTTAACAAATACCACAAGTAGTAAGGCCTGTGACATTTCTGAAACCTGCAGGCTGCTCTTCTGATGTTGCCATGTCTTGCCAAAGACATCTTTTAACAATAAGAATTATCGTCCCACGTGGGGCTCACAGTCTTCATCTTCATTTTATGGATGAGGTAACAGAGGCCCAGAGAAGTTAAGTGACTTTCCCAAGGTCACACAGCAGACAGGTGGCAGAGCCGAGATTAGAACCCACATTCTCTGACTCCAAATCCATGCTCTTAGCGTGGCCTAGGGATAGAACCCGGGATGGGAGTCAGAAGGACCTTGGTTCTAATCCCGACTCCACCACTTGTGTTCTGTGTGACCTCGGGCAACTCACTTCCCTTTTCTGTGCCCCTGTTACTTCATCTATGAAATGGGGATTAACACTGTGAGCCCCATGTGAGATGTGGACTGTGTCCAATCTGTTTAGCGTGTATCTACCCCAGTGCTTAGTACAGTGCCTGGCACATGGTAAGTGGTTAACAAATACCACAGTTGTTATCTCTGGTGGGTTGACGATGAGTGGATAATGGCAGGGAGGACTCTGGGTTCATTTTGTCCCGGGTTTAATTGTCATCAGAGAAGAGAGAGTGGGTACAAATGACAGGGTGGATTAATTATGCTCACACACACTATACACACCGCACACACACACACACGCACACATGCACGCACATAGAGTCACTAATCAGTCCCCGAGGGCAAAGAGCAGTGAAAATAGCTGCCTCAGCTTCAATCCATCAGTGTCTGTCCGCCATGGGGCCTTCAAGCCAGCATGAGGTGGGTGAGTAGGATAAAGCCGTCTCTCAGTCAGTAGCTTCTTCAGGCTTTCTGTAACTTTGATCACATTTATTCAGTGCTTACTGTGTGCAGGGCACTGTACTAAACGCTTGGGAGGGTCCAGAATAGCAACTTCCAACTGTGATGGGGACCAGGGCTGTTCACCTTCTTCCTTCTCCCAGGACTCAAAGGATAAAGAAGGGACCTCTCTGAGGTTTTGGAAAAAGTCCACTTTAATCTTGATATCTAAAAGGGAAAATGTTGCTTTCCAGATGATAGTGATGGTGGTATTTGCTAAGCACTTGCTATGTGCCAAGCACTGTACCAAGCGCTGTGGTCCCACATGGGGTTCTCAGTCTAAGTAGAAGCGAGAACAGGTATTGAAACCCTATTTTGCAAATGAGGGAACTGGAGGCACAGGATGACTTGACTAAGGTTGCTAAGCAGAAGAGCAGCAGAGTGACTTCAGAAAGTCTCCCAGATGTCCGCAAGATGGTGATTAGCTGATGTCAGCAAGGTGATGATTGTCTGAGAGGATTGGTAAAGTGACAGGGTCCCCCCCACGCCCACACCAGCCCACTTTATCCTGTGCCCCCATTTCTGATCTCCACCTCAGCCCTGGTGACCATGTTGTGGGTGAAGGCAGCTAGGAGCAGAGTAACAAAGGTAAATGACAGAAAGAAAGAGGGAGGGCGAGAAAGTTGGAGGGGAATTGTATTATTAATAATAATAATAATAGTATTTGTTAAGAGTTTCTATGTGTGGGGCACTGTTCTGAGCATTGGGGAAGATACAAGATAATCTCATTGGATATCGTCCCTGTTCTACATAGCGCTCACGGTCTTAATCCCTCTCGTATTTGTTCATATTTATTACTCTTTTCATTTATTTATTTTGCTTGTACATATCTATTCTATTTACTGTATTTTGTTAATATGTTTTGTTTTGTTCTCTGTCTCCCCCTTCTAGACTGTGAGCCCACTGTTGGGTGGGGACCGTCTCTATATGTTGCCAACTTGTACTTCCCAAGGGCTTAGTACAGTGCTCTGCACACAGTAAGTGCTCAATAAATATGATTGATTGATTGATTGATTAATACCCATTTTCCCCATGAGGGAACTGAGGGAACTGAGGCCCAGAGAAGCAAAGTGATTTGCCTAAAGTCACATTCTGACTGCCAAGCCCAGGCCCTATCCACTAGATCACGGTTCTTCTATACTATTCAATCACAATCATATTTATTGAGTGTTTACTGTGTGCAAAGCACTGTACTAAGTTCTTGGAGAGTGCAATGGAGACGAGTTGGTAGACACCCTCCCTGCCCACAACGAGCTTACAGTCTAGAGGGAGAGACTGACATTAAAATAAATAACAGATATGTACCTGAGTGCTTAGGGGTGAATATCAAATGTTTAAAGGGTACAGATCCAAATATAGGGTGACAGTACGGCGAGGGAGTATGGGAAATGAGGATTTAGTCAGGGAAGGCCTCTTGGAGGAAGTGTGATTTTAATAAAGCTTTGAAGATGGGGAGAGTGCTGGTGTGTTGGATATGAAAGGAGAGGGAGCTCCAGGCCAGAGGCAGGACATAGGTGAGGGGTTGCTGGTGAGATAGATGAAATAGAGTACAATGAGTAGGTTGGCATTAGAGGAGTGAAGTTTGCGGGCTGGGCTGTAGTAGGAAATCAGTAAGGTATGGTTGGATGGGGCAAGGTGGTTGAGTACTTTAAAGCCAATGGCAAGAAGTTTCTGTTTGATGCGGAGGTGGATGGGAAACCACTGGCGTTTTTTGAAGAGTGGGGATACATGATCTAAAGGGTTTTGTAGAAAAATGATCCGGGCAGCAGAGTGAATTATGGACTGAAGAGGGCAGAGACAGGAGGCTGCAGGAGGTCAGCAAAGAGCCTGATGCAGTACTCAAGGCGAGATAGGATAAGTGGTTAGATCAGCATAGTAGCTATTTGGAAGGAGAGACTTTTATTATTTATTTATTTTCATTATTTGGAGTTGCTAAATACTATTACTGGACACAAGCAGCTTGAGCAGAGAGGAGTGGGCAGAAACTGAGAAATGGGGAGAAAGGACCAACAGGGTTTCGCAAAGTCAAAGTCAATGGTGAGGAGTCAAGGTTGACAATGAGGTGGAGGGTTGATGGGCAAGGGAGGGTGACGGTGTCATCGATTAATCAATCAATCATATTTATTGATCGCTTACCATGTGCAGGACACTGAACTAAGTGCCCGAGAGAGAATAACGCAGCCGCATAACATCATGGCTCATTGGAAAGTGCTCGGGCTTTGGAGTCAGAGATCATGGGTTCAAATCCCGGCTCTGTCAATTGTCAGCTGTGTGACTTTGGGCAAGTCACAACTTCTCTGGGCCTCAGGTACCTCATCTGTCAAATGGGAATGAAGACTGTGAGCCCCCCGTGGGACAACCTGATCACCTTGTAACCTCCCCAGCGCTTAGAACAGTGCTTTGCACATAGCAAACTCTTAATAAATGCCATTATTATTATTATTATTGCAGACATATTCCTTACCCACAACAAGCGTACAGGCTGGGGAGAAGGAAATAAAAAAATAAATGACAGATATGGACATAAGTCCTGTGGGGCTGGGAGAGGATAAATTAAGGGAGCAAGTCAGAGAGAGGCAGAAGGGAGTGGGAGAAGAGGAAATGAGGGCTTAGTCATGGAAGGCCTCTTGGAGGAGATGTTCCTTTAATAAGGCTTTGAAGGCTGGGGGAGAGTGATGGTTTGTCGTCTCCAGAAATGAAAAACATAGGCAGAAGAGTGCGTTTAAGAGGAAAGGTCAGAAGTTTGATTTTAGATGTTCTAAATGTGAGGTTTTGTTGGGACAACCAAGTGGGGATTACCTGGAGATAAGAGGAGTTGGGGAACTGTAGGTTGGATGAGAATGCAGGGCTTAATGGGAAGTTTTGGGGTCCTCTGTAAAGAGGTCCTAGCCCAGTTCCCCCTGCCCCTAATTTATTTTTAAAGGCACTTGTTGGGGTTTTTTTAATGGCACTTGTTAAGCGCTAGGCACTGTCCTAAACGCTGGGCTAGATATAAACTAATCAGGTTGGAAATAGTCTGTTTCAATCGTATTTATTTAGTGCTTACTGTGTGCAGAGCACTGTACTAAGGGCTATGTACCACTTGGGGCTCACGGTCTTAGTACCCATTTTACAGATGAGGGATCTGAGGCACAGAGAAGTGAAGTGGTCTGCTCAAGTCACACAGCAGCAGGTATTAGAACCCAGGTCCTCCCATGTCCATGCTATTTCTACTAGACCAAGTTGCTCTGCAAACTTGGACATGTCACCTAACTTCTCTGTGTCTGATTCCTCAACAGCAAAATGGGGATTAAATGACTATCTTCCCTCCTACTTAGACTGTGAGCTCCATGTGGGACTGGGACCATGCCTCACCTGATTAATATGGATCTGCGCCAGAGCTTAGAGCAGTGCTTGGCTTATGGTATGTGCTTAAAAAATGCCACAGTCATCAAGTGAACTACACGACATTAGCTGGAGGGATTGAACACAGGGAGTTGTGGCAGATCCAATGTCACTGACCAGTGGTCATTTTCCTCACCCACATCTTCCAAGGGGCAGAGCACAGAGAGATTGCACCACAGTCGATCAATCAATCCATCAGTTGTATATATTGAGTGCTTACTGTGTGCAGAGCACTGTACTAACCACTTGGGAGAGTATATGACAACAGAGTTGATAGACTCGTTCCCTGCCCACAACAATCTCACAGACTAGAGGGGGAGACAGGTATTAATAATAAATGAAGAAATTACAGAGCAGATTCAGCTGTAGATTTCCTGTCTCACCTTCCTCTCTCCTTCTTCCCAAATTTCTTTGCAGGAGGCCTCTTCCGGTTTTGAGGAAAAATGAAAGAGAATGGACAGTATTTCCATGTCCTTCGGGACCGTGATGCTGTTTCAAATCACCATAGGGACCTTGGTGACTGTACTCCTCCTGGTGTTTTATAACTGCACGGTGTCCATCAGCCCCAGGTTCAGCTCCTTGGATCTGATTTTCAGCCTCCTGCCTTTGGCCAACACCAGGATTCTTCTCACCCTTGGAATCCTGGAGACAATGTCAGCCTGGGGATGGAGAAATTTCCTGAGTTACGTCGGATGTAAATTCCTCATGTACGGTTCTTAAGTGGTACAGGGGCTGGCCATCTGCACCACCTGTATCCTGAGCGTCTTCCAGGCCGTCACCATCAGCCCTGAAACCCCCCCACCCGCGCCGGTTGGCCCAGATCAAAGCCAGGTTACCCAGGGGTGTCGTCCTCTCCTGCCTCCTGCCCTGGGGCCTCAGTCCGCTCGTAGATTTAAGTATGTCAATACACATGACAGGCCCCAGGAACAGCAGCAGTGTTAAACTCGTGCTGGATCTCAAATATTGCATAAAAGTCAGTGTCAGCACGGAAACCACGTTGCTCATCACCATCATGTTCTCCCTCCGTGACTTGTTCTTCATGTGGCTCATGTGCGCGGCCAGTGGCTACTTGGTGTTTGCCTGTACCGGTGGGTCCAGCACCTCCACGGCCCCGGATCCTCCCCTGGGATGAAGCCCGAGGTCACGGCGGCCAAGAGGGTGGTGGCCCTGGTCGCCCTCTATGTCCTCCTCTATGGGTGGCAGTCCATCATGCTGAGTGTCAAGCTCATCATGAAAGAAAAATCTCCTCTGTTGGTGAACTGCCAAATGGTGTTAGGGTTCACCTTTCCAGTCGTCTGCAAGTTTTTGACTATTTACTGTGATTGGAGGATAAATACAATCTGGAAAAAGGAATCACCTGGTTCCAACATAGATTTTCCATAGATTCCAACGGAAGCTGCCTATTCTGCACTCCAATTAAGTCCTGCTCGGATAAAGAGAACAGGTATCTTGATCCCAGCAGCAGCAAGCCAAGAGAAACAGTGAGGCCTAGTGGACTGAGTATGGAAGGACCTGAGTTCTAATCCTGGCTCCACCATGTGTCTGCTGTGTGACCTTGGGCAAGTCACTTCACTTCACTGGGCCTCAGTTACCTCATCTTTTAAATGGAGATTAAGACTGGTAATCCTATGGGCCTCAGTTACCTCATCTGTGAAATGGAGATTAAGACTGGAAATCCATGCGGGACAGGGACTGTGTCCAACCTGACAAGCTTGTATGTACTTGAGTGCTTAGAACGGTCCCTGGAAAATAGTAAATACTTACCACATACCATTATGAAAAAAATAATCAGGGAAGGTCCCGTGGAATTAATAGAGTTTCAGGAAGGAGTTTTGAAGATGGGAAGCCCCGTGGTCTGGTGGACATTAAGGGAGAGGGAATTCCACTCGGGGGAAAGGAGGTGAGGTAGGGGCCTGAGTAGGGGGAGTTGGGAACAAGGCACAGTGAGATGGTGAGCTTGGGAGGAATGGAGAATGCAGATGTAGGGGAAAACAATGCATATCAATCGATCAATCATATTTATTGAGTGCTTACTATGTGAAGAACCTGGTACTCAGCGCTTGGGAGAGTACGACATAACAATGGAACAGGGGTGGTAGCCACATTCCCTGACCGTGATGAGTTTAGAGTGCAGTCTAGAGGGGAATGTCTAAGTTGGATTGCTGCAGATTTCAGATGGTCCCACGCTCTGGCATGGGATGAAGCTCCAAACCTCAGAGCTTAACCAGAACGCTGTTATTAAACTATCTATTATATTAATGATTTGTACATAGCTATATATATGCCAATTGTCAGCTGTGTGACCTTGGGCAAGTCACTTAACTTCTCTGTGCCGCAGTTATCTCATCTGTAAAATGGGGATTATGACTGTGAGCCCCATGTGGGACAACCTGATCACCTTGTACCCTCCCCAGGGCTTAGAACAATGTTTTGCACATAGTAAGCGCTTAACAAATGCCATTATTATTATTATTATTATTATTATTATCTATAATTCTATTTATATATTTTGTTGGTATTGACGCCTGTCTACTTGTTTTGTTTCGTTGTCTGTCTCCCCCTTCTAGACTGTGAGCCCACAGTTGGGTAGGGATTGTCTCTATCTTGCCGAATTGTACTTTCCAAGCGTTTAGTCCCTTGCTATACTCAGAGTAAGCGCTCAATACATATGAATGAATGAATCAATGAATGGATCACAGAAAGGGAATGATCATTAGTCCGTTGATGTTGTCATAGGAAGGAGTCCCAGAGTGGGAACCACATGGGAATGGGCAGTCATTTAGGTTGTGGGGACCGGGACAACAGGCAGCCCACGATTCTGGCCTTCTGAGATCCCCGGACAGTCAGCAGTCTCAGCGTAGCCCAGAGCCCGTGCTTCCAAGGGGAATCCCCCAGGAAATAACCCAGCTGTCATCTGAGGAGACAGCGCAGGCAGCTGGAGAACCGAGAGAGGGAGGGAGGATCCCGAGAGCTCTCACCCCTCGCCCAGACCTTCCTGTCACTGCCACCAGCGTCCAGGACAGACGAGATGGAGTGAGCCTCTCTTTCAGCAGAGGTCGGTGCTCCCCAGTCCAGGACAGGCCCGGTGACTCCGGAGAGGAACAGGGGAAAGGTGAGGGAAATTTCAGTAGGGAACCGGGATGACCAGGGTCAGAGTCACAATTTCGCTAAACTAAAAGCAGTGTTGCTTAGTGGAAAGATCATGGACCCGAGAGTCTAGAGGACCTGAGCTCTAATCCCAATTCTGACATTTATCTGGTGTGTAATATTGGGCAAATCACTTCTCTTCTTTGTGTCTCAGTTACCTCATCCATAAAACGGGGATTAAGATTGTGAGTCCCGTGTGGGACAGGGACTGTATCCAATCCGATTTGCTTGTATCCCCCGCAGTGCTTAGTACGTGCTCAGCACATAGTAAACCCTTAACCTTAAAAACTCCTGAGTAAGAGCTTGTCGATAGACTCAATTTTGCCTTAATCCTTGTTTTTGCTGGAACATATCTTGTCTAGGAAGCCGTCTGAGAATTTGCAAACTTTCATTCTACACTAGGAGCCTGCAAGGATGCAGTGTGCTGTGTTCCAGGATGAATTGGCTAGTGCAGGTAGTGTCTGACAGAGTGAATTGCACAGTCCCAGCCTTCCCTAAACACATAGTGTTGTGATTACACAACCCCTGCGTTCTAGATTTTATAATTCCAAATGATGATGATGATGATGATGATGTTCGCATTTGTTGAGCGCTTGCTAATGTGCCAAACACTGTTTTAAGCGCTGGAGTTGATACACGGTAATCAGATTGTCCCACCTGGGGCTCACAGTCGTCATCCCCATTTTACAGATGAAGGAACTGAGGCACAGAGAAGTTAAGTGACTTGCCCAAGGTCACAGAACTGACAAGTGGCGGAGCCAGGATTAGAACCCACAACCTCTGACTCCCAAGCCCGTGCTCTTTCCACTAAGCCACAGAACATATTAGGCACTTATTTTGTGCAGAACACTGGACACAACCTTAGCTGATGTTTCAGAATAAAGTAGATGTCATCAACGTTTCCGCTTTCTGTTTTGTCCTGAAATAAGACAGGAGGCAGGACAAATTGACCAGGTGAGGTTCCTCTTCCAGACAGCAAGTTCACTGTGGGCAGGAAACGTGTCTGCCAACTCTGTTGTAGTGGACTATCCCAAGTGCTTAGAACAGTGCTCTGCACACAGTAAGTGCTCAATAAATACCATTGATTGATTAATGGATTGATTGAGGTTCATCCCCGAACAAGGACATTATCTTGTCGGGTGAATTTCTCCAAGAATATTTTAATCCCTGTCTGAAATCAAGTCCTAATATGACGCCCAAGGACATCTTGCAGGACATGCCGAACGTCTCCAAGGTGAAGGAGGTCCTTCTGATGGGATTCTTGGAGATCCAGGAGCTGCAACTGGTCCATGCCACGCTGTTCCTCCTGGTCTACCTGGCGGCCCTGAAGGGGAATCTCCTCATCGTTGCCGTCACCGCTGTCGACCAGAGCCTCCATATGCCATGTACTTCATCCTTAGGAACCTGTCCCTCATCGATATCTGCTACATGTCCGTCACCATCTCCAAATCCATCTACAACTGCCGGACCGACCATAGATCCCTCTCTATCCTGGGCTGTGTCACACAAGTCTTCTTGGCGGTTTTCCTTGCAGCTGTAGAATATTTTGTCTTCACTGTGATGTCCTATGACTGCTAATCCGCCATCTGCCTCCCCCTGAACTACGAGGTCGTAATGAACAGAATGGCCTGTGGAAAGATGGAGGCCGCCTCGTGGCTCATTACGGGCTTGTTTGGGATCTTGTTATCTGCTTTGACCTTTTCCCTGTACTTCTGCAGGTCCAACATCTTCCAGCAGTTTGTCTGTGACATCCCCTCTCTGCTGACGATCACCTGCTCCAAGGGCCATGTATCCATCGATGTGAGCATCACTGCCGCGTTAGCGTTAGGTGTCGTCTGCTTCATTCTCATCGTCATCTCATACATGCGCATCTTCTAGGACGTGCTGAGGATGCCAGCCACCGGGGGCCAGGCCAAAGCCTTCTCCACCTGTCTGCCTCACCTCGGCGTAGTCACTCATTTTGTCATGTCTTATTTCTGTGCTTATTTGAAGCCACCCTCAGATTCCCCCTCACTACTGGACCTGCTTGGTGCCCATGTTCTACACGGTGGTGCCCCCCTCCCTGAACACCTCATCTACAACCTGAGGAACCGAGACTTGAAGGCCTCCATGGGCAGAGTCCTAAAAGGGTAACCCTCCCAGTCTATGCTCTGGGACAAAATGTCTCCTTCCTTGTGCAAATAATCTCACACCACCGCTTAACCGAGAAATTGCACTTGGACCTAGCCATATTCTTAGCTGTCCTTCTGCCTTCTGGGTTCACAGAAAATGCTGGATGTAGATGTATTGTCAAAGTCTGGGAGGGAGTCAGCTAAGATTGAAGTATGACTGACAATCCAGTTTTGGAGAGGCATCGTGTCCTAAAGGAAGGGGAGTCCCTTTAGACTGTACAGTAGGCACGGGATTTGTTTAACAACTCTGTTAAAGTGAACTCTCCCAAGTGTTTAATACAGTAAATCGTCCTTTGAGGTAGTTCTAATCCCTGCTCTGCCACTTGTCTTCTGTGTGACCTTGGTTGAGCCACTTAACTTCTCCATGCCTCAAATACCTCAATGGAGATTAAAATGGGGATTAAGACTGTGAACCTCCGGTGGAACAACCCTATTACCTTGTATCTACCCCAGTGCTTTAAGCAGTGCTTGGCACATAGCAAATGCTTAACAAATACCATTTTTTTTAATGTTATCATGGCCTAAAGGAATGGGAATCTCTCTAGACTGTAAGCTTATTGTGGGTAGGGAACGTGTCTACCAACTCTGTTATACTGAATTTTTCCAAGTGCTTAGTACAGTGCTGGGCCCAGAGCAAGTGCTCAATAAATAGAATTGATTGATTGATTGAGACTTGAACTCGGATGCCAGCTCTGCTACTGGCTTGCTTTGCGACCTAGAGGCAGTGACTTAACATACCTAGGATATCTCTTCTTCTTACTCTCTGAACCTCTGTGGGACAGGAAGTGTGTCTGAACCGATTCTTTTGTTTGTACTCCAGCACGTGGAACACTTTAGGCACTCAACCTTTTAATATTTACGATAATAATATCATTATTAGTAATGACTATGAAAATATAATGATATGCTCTTTAGTATGACTCTGGGGGTGGGAATGAAAATTTGAAAATGGGAAGAGGTACGGGAGAAGGGAAGAAAGGATAACTGCAGATTTATCTGTCTTGTCAAATCCAACCTCTCTCATCAATCCATCATTCCTTTCTTCCAACCATCTATCCTTTCAACCATTCATCTATTCCTCCCTCCCTCCGTCCCTCCCTCTCTCCATCCATCCATCCATAGCACAGGCTTGGGGGTCAGAAGTCGCAGGTTCTAATCCCGGTTCTGCTACTTGTCTGCCATGTGACCTTGGGCAAGTCACTTCACATCTCTGTGTCTCAGTTACCTCATCTGTAAAATGGGGATTGAGACTGTGAGCCCCACATGGGACAGGGACTGTGTCCAATCCTGATTACCTTGTATCTACTCCAGCACTTCTAACACTGCTTGGCACGTAGGAAGCACTTAACAAAGACCATAATTATTACTCATTATTATCAATGACATTTATTGACCACATCTTGTGTGCAAAGCACTGTAAAAGCTCTCAAGAGAGTTGAAAAGAGATATAATTGCATTGTTCCTTCTCTCCAGGAGATTATGATCTAATGGGGGAAATAGACACAGAATAACTTACATAGAGGAGGAAGGAGAGAAGGGAAAGATGAGAAAGTGGATGAACGTTTGATTCAAGAGTAGAGTTTATATAGTCAGTAAGAACAGAACTTCAACGGATTTGCAGTTAGGATAAGTCAGAAGAAGCAGTGTGTCTAGTGGGTAGAGCTCGGGCCTTGGATTCACATACATATGGGTTCTTATCCCGGTTCCACCATGTATCTGCTGTATGACCTTGGGCAGGGTCGCTTAACGTCTCCATGCCTCAATTCCCTCATGTGTAAAATGAGGAATGAGATGTGAGCCCCACAGGGAACAGGGACTCTGTCCAATCCGATTAGGTTGTATCTACTCCAGCACTTAGTATAGTGCCTGATATATGGTAAGCGCTTCACAAAGGCTAGAAGAAAGTTACAATGGCTGATTGACCGACAGATTGAGTGTCCCAAGTTGTGAATTAGACAAAGGTGAAACCATTCACAGTGACTAAAGACTGTCGTTGGAAACAGGAACCATTGGGAAGCTGGGATGCACAAGTAACTGTTTCCACGGGAACCCCGAGGACCAGCACCATCACTGATGCTGCAGGGACCGGGCCCTTGTCTCCCAGGAACCTCACAAACCACGTGACCAGAGGGTGATTGGCTTGTTCAGGCCATGAAGTCCCTCGGCAGGGCCCTGAGCCATCCTCCAGGGATCCCCCTCAGAGCAGCTCCTGCTTTATCTACAGAGATGAGGGCTGTGCTTCTCGGGGTCTGAAGGAGAGCCGAGAGGGACCAAGGGCTCCTCTCTGTTCCTTCTTGGATGACAGAACACATGGGTCTGAGAGGAAAGAGGGGACCAGCCCAGTCCTGCAGAGGTCATCTACCCCCAGCCCCACGCTGCCCCAGTGAGGGTGACAACGGGTGAGTGGGATGGAAAGGCAGGGGGGAACGAGGATGAGGATGGAAGAGATGGACTCAGTCTGGGACCTACGTTTGGGTTCGGATCAGGGCCACGTCCCCCATAGGGGCAGTCGTGCTAAGAGATGCTTTCCAGTTCAGTAGCCCCCAATCATCACACACATCTCTCCCTTCCTCCTCATACCTCGCTACTCTGCCATCTACCCACTAAGACACGGTGCTCCAGCACAGCATCAGTCAGCACCGTGGACAGTCCTTCAGTGGGTCCCAGAATCCCTCGCAGAGGGTAAATGACAGACAGGGCTGAGAGAGTGTGGCCAGCTTTGGACAGCCACCGGCACTATCTGCAATTTCTCCCTGTAAGAGTACTTCCTCAATGTTGCGAGAAGACAAATAGTGGAAAAGGTTGTAATCCCTGCCCTCATGGCTTTCCACCCTACTGGGCTACGTTGACACAGTTTAATTTACTATCAATCTATTCATCTTGAATCATATTCATTGAGTTCTTATTGTGTGCACTAAGCGTTTGGAGAGTAATAATAATTATAGTAGTACTTGTTAAGCTTTAAATATATCCCAAGCACTGTCCTGAGCGCTGAGGTAGATACAAGTTAAGCACGTTGGATACACTCCTTGTTCCACATGGGGCTCACAGTCTTAACCCCCGTTTTCAGATGAGGTAACTAAGTCTCAGAGAAGGTAAATGACTTGCCCATGATCACACAGTAGACATGCGGCAGAGCCGGAATTAGAAGCCAGGTCCTTCTGACTCTTGACTCCCAAGCCCTTACCCTATCCACTTTATAACACCATAACAGACACATTCCCTGCTCCTACTGGAAAGAAAAAAGAATGGAAAGGTGAATATGCAATTATTGCATGTCATTTTACAGATGAGGAAACTGAGCCCCAGAGAAGTGAAGCAACTTGCCCAAGGTCCCGCAACAGCAAAGAGACAGCATTAGAACCCAAGTCATCGGACTCTCACTAAGCTATGCTTGGGAGAGTATAATAGAACAGAGCTAGTAGATGTGTATGCTGCCCTCAAGGAGCTCACAGTCAAGAAGAGAACTCCTGGGCCCATACCTTTTCCACTAAATGAGGATTGAAATGAGTTGATTCTCACTTGAGTTAGGTGAAGTGTGTATAGAAGACTGGGAAATGAATCGGAGTAGCTGGTTGTAAGAGGGGGGGATTTTAGCAGAGCTCAGAATTTGGAAAGAACTGTGCACTCTCTGATTTTGAGTGAATAAGAGAGGGAGTTCCAGGCAAAGATGGAAATGGGAGAGTCAATCGTGAGTAACAACTAGAAAGTTGCTGTGAGAGCAGGGTAGACGCGTTGAACAATGGAAAGGTGGTGTGGTGCAGTAATAGGGCTGAAAGCCTTCAAGCCGATTAAGAGTTTTTGTTGCTTGCGAAAAGACACAACTTTTCAAGAGAAGAAGTTGAGGAGAGGAGAGATGTAGGTTGAGCGATGCTTTAGGAAAGGACTGGATGAATGATGAGGTATGCTTGTGTTTGGGTGAATCCATGTGTGAATGCAGATATGTAGGCAAATGGAATCAGTTTGAAGTATACTTTTTTGTTGTTGTTATTTGTTTTATGGTACCATTAAGTGCTTACTATGTGTCAGGTACTGTAGTAAGCACTGGGGTGGATACAAGCTAATCAGGTTGGAGATAGTCCATGCCCCATAGGGTGTTCACAGTTGTAATCCCCATTTTTCAGATGAGGTTACCAAGGCACAGAGAAGGTAAGTGACTGGCCCCAGGTCACACAGCAGACAAGGAGGGGAGACAGGATTAGAATCATGGTCCTTCTTTCTACCAGGCTCATTCTCTCTCCACTGAATGGATGAATTTATGTAAAAAGACACTTCTTGGTTGACTCTAAAACCACCGAAAAAATGTCATGAGTCATGTTCATATCTCTATGTTCTCTGACCTCTCCTATCCACTTTTCATTTTAGTTTCTGCTCAACCAAAAATAATACTCTTGATATTTATTATGTGCTTACTACGTTACAACCGAAGTTCTGGGGGAGAATCAGGACAATCTGGTAGAACACAGTTCGTGTCCCACAAGGGATTTGCAGACTAAATAGGAGGACAAACACGTATCAAATCTTCATTTTACTATTGAGAAAACTGAGGCATAGAGAAATTAAGTCACTTTCCCGTGGCTATGCAGCCGACGAGTTGTAGAGTTGGGATTAGAACCCAGATCCTTTGACTCCCAGCAAGTGTCCAGTCAATTCCTTCACTCATCCCATCAATTGACTCTTATTTTGGCTCTTCCCTCTTAACATGCAGAAAGCCAATGCTGCCTCCCAGAAATGTCCAACGTCTCCATAGTAATGGGATTCCTCTTCCTGGGATTCTCGGAGGTCCGGGAGTTGCAGCTGATTCCCCCTGGTCTACCTGGAGGCCCTGACTGGGAATCTCCTCATCGTCGCCGTCACCCCACTCGACCGGCATCTCCACACCCTCATGCACTTCTTCCTCAAGGATCTGTCCGTCTTCGACCTCTGCCTCGTTTCGAACACTGTTCTCCAGTCCATCTACAACTCCCTGTCCGACCATAGATCCATTTCCTTCCTGGGCTGTGCCACGCATGTCTTCTAGGGGGTTCTGTTTGCTGGTCAGAGGTGTTCCTCCTCACAGTGATGTCCTATGATCGCTTTGCAGCCATCTGCCTCCCACTGCGCTACTATGCCCTCATTCATTCATTCAATCATATTTATTGAGCGCTTACTGTGTGCAGAGCACTGTACTAAGCGCTTGACGAAGGGACTTGTGGGAAGATGGCCGTGATCTCATGGCTCGGTGGGGGGCTGTTTGCAGTGATGTCATCCTCTGGAACGTTCTCCCTATCCTTCTGCGGGTCCTTCCTGATCCGACAGTTCTTCTGTGATATCGCCTCTGTGGTCCGACTCTCCTGCTCTGAAGCGTACCTCATCATTGATGTGATCATAGTCACCAGGGCATCTGGGTGTCTTCTGCTTGGCCTCCATCATCGTGTTATATGCGTCCATCTTCCGGGCCGTGCTGAGGATGTCGGCCACTGAGGGCCGGGCCAAAGCCTTCTCCACCTGCCTGCCTCACCTGGCTGTCATGACCATGTTTTTCACCACAGCTGCATTCGGTAACTTACATCCACCTTAAGACTCTTTCTCAGGGCTGGACGTTTTGGCATCTGTGTTCTACTATGTGGTGCCTCCCGCCCTGAACCTCCTTATCTACAGGCTGAGGAACAGGGACGTGAAGATGGTTCTGGGGAGGGTCCTGGTCGAAGCGCTTAGTACAGTGCTCTGCACACAGTAAGCACTCAATAAATACGGTTGAATGAATGAGTCTTTTCTCCAGAGATAGAAAATTTCACTTCACGCTCTGACCCTGTTGTCTCTCTACCCAAGGATTGACTCTAGACAGACATGAGTGGCCTGCAAAGATCTGAGATATTTGCCATTAGAGACTTTTCCTGGTTGCACACTGCCTATTATCAATGGCTTTGACTAGTTTGGTAGAACTAGAGTTTTTATTCACCTGTTCCTGACTGGTATTTAAATCCTGGTCTCTAGACTGAGAGCTCATTATGGATAGGGAAAGCATCTACCAATTCTGCTGCATTGTCCTCTCCCAAGCACTTAGTACAGTGCTCTACACACAGTAAGCACTCAATAAATACTGTGGATTGATTGAATGTGGGCAGGGAACATGTCTACCAACTCCATTGTATTCTCACAGACACTTTAGTTCATTCAATCGTATTTATTGAGTGCTTACTGTGTGCAGAGCACTGTACTAAGCACTTGGAATGTACAATTCAGCAACTAATAGAGATAATCCCTGCCCACAATAGACTCACAGTCTAGAAGGGAGGAGACAGACATCAAAACAAATAAACAGTTCAGTGCTCTGCACACAATAAGTGCTCAGTAAATACCATTGATTTATTGTTTGATTGTGGGCAGGAAAGTTGTCTGCCAACCATGTTGTATTGTATTCTCTCAGGGGCTTAGTACAGTGTTTTGTCTTGATTATGGTTATCTTCTGATTTAAGACGGGTTAGGGATAAGGAGGAAGTCATAATTAAGTGTTAGCCTAGGGGAGGCATAAGACCGGTAATGACACATTCCCTGCCGACAAAGAACTTAGACTCTGATCAATCCATCAATCAATGGTATATATTGAGCCTGACTGGGTGCAGAGCACTGTCCTAAGCGCTTTGAAGAATACAATAGAGCAGAGCTGGTAGGCATGCTCCCAGCTCGTAAGCTTACAAGTCAAAAGGGGGAGACAGACATCAATAAAAAACAAAGGAAAGGGGAGTGTGGGGAGATGCCCCCCAAGTCAGCTGGGATTGCCAACCAGAGGGCGGCTCTGAGTTCTTTATATTTGATGACGATGAGCCAAAGACCAAGCACCGACACAGAGTGATCACTTCTGCCTTTTTATTGGGTGTACTCACATAGCTGTAGCGCAGCAAGCAAGCGAAGGAGGGGGTCCGAGTCCTAATCAGCTGGACAGGCTCTGCAGGACTCAGTCTAAACGCCTACAACTAAAAATAGCAGCAATGCCTCTTATATACGAAGCCCATTTGTATCGGTCAGCCCTCCCCGCATTCCCAGGATGTCTATCTGATTGGGATAGTTCCCATTCAGCAACCTTGTAGTATAGCAGTTCTGTGTCTTTGCTGTGGGTTGCTCAGGCTGAGGGAGGGGTTGATTTCACAGATAGGGTACTCTTCCCACACTCCACCCCTTCAGCCCCTCCATACGCCTAGAGCAATCTGGAGCTGGGGACCCTAAATAGTCTTGGCGGGAGGAGGAGCACGCTGTGGGTTGCTCAGGCGGTGGGAGGGGGTGAATTCACGAATAGGTGAATTCCCACACTCCACCCCTTCGCCCACTCTGTACACCTAGAGCAATCTGGAGCTGGGGACCACAATAGTCTTGGTGGAGGGCCTTTGTGAGTAACAGCATCCTAGCACCAAAGCTGCACAGAGCACGACTTACCCTAGCACGATCCACGGGTCCAATGGCCCATTCCTACCCTCCCACACCTCCACAGCCATGAGAACCACCTACAGTCTGTCACCATCTTTTGGTTCAGTGTTCCTATTTTCAGTCCAGCTTTGGTTAGGTGGAGCACGGTGCGGTTCTAGTCTTGCTGTGCGTCCACCAGGGCTTGTAGTATCACTTTCGTGGCTTCCTCCACTTGCTCCGTCCAAGCTACTGAGTCCACTAGATCAGTCGGAATGACCCACAGGAGGGTGTGGTGTTCATGCCACTCCCAACCGGAGAGGCCGATATGATTACCAACGTGCAAACCTACTAAAGGCATATTACTACAAACAAGCGTTAAATTAGCACAGGCAGCACTAACATTATAATTAAAAGTGATCATGATAATGTTTATATGTACTCCATACGTTCAACAAAATTTCCATTACCCAAACACCAGTAGTCTCCCTCCTCCACCCCGGTGATGGAAATCTGCCAACAGTTCTGTACACCCTCACGACCCCTGGGGCCCTGTGAGCAGAACCAATCTCCCTTTACTTGGATACATCCAGAAGGGGAGAAGGGTTCCCATTGATATCTACACCCATTCCATCATCCCCACCTGTCTCCCAGGGGGACCACCTGCTTGCCATCCTGCACTACCCTTAATTCACTAGGGCCGTGGCTCGCAGGGGCAGGTGGCCCACCGGGTGGCGTACACTCATCTTACAGCAATGGGTGGTATACCCACCGTATAGTAACTGAACGTCCGATCAAGAGACAGAGGCTGGATGCAGACAAGCCAGGCTGGGGGGCCACTGTGCTTGGGTTACTTCTTCCATTAGGGTGGTGAAATATGGTAGCAGTCCTAACTGAGTCTGGATGCAGGTATCCGACCAGGTGATGTTTCAGGCCCAACAGGCCAACTCGACCTGTGAGCATGCCCGCCCATGTCTTCAGAGCACCATCTGACAGTACCATTCTTCTCCACCCCAAAGCGTCCTGCAACTTTCCAGTGCTAATTAGCTGCTGGATCTGGCTTTCATATTGGAGGTCTCGGCCTCGGGCATCCCGCAGGCCTTGTATGCCTGCTTGGTACCATACTCCCAACATGCTGTCGACCCACCCACTGATGTCTCTATTCCGTCATCTGGGCGCCCTTGTTGACGACCAGTTCCCTACCCACTAGGCCCATTGTCGCCGGAGCTGGTCCAGGGCAGTGGAACATTTCGGGTGATGGGTATCTACCCACCATGGTTCCAACGACCGGGAGATTGCCTCGGTAGTCCATCGAGTGTGGGTGAACAGGCGAGCTCCTCCCAGGGTGGCTTCCCATAGGCATGCGGCCCTGGTCCCTGGGTATCCATTGTCCATGACGTCCAGTATTACTTCTAAAACCAGCAGGAGGGTGCCCGAGTTCCAGAAACCATCTTTGGCATTTTCCCAGCCCTGTGCGGAGGCGTTCAGCCAATAATCATACTTGTGCCATGGGGGGGTGATCCAGGAGGGGCATCTCCCAGGCAGTGTGATGTGTGCTGCTAATGCTCCCTGATCCTCATACCTGGCCGGTTTCTCGGTTATCGGGTTGAAGTGCAGCCAGGCCATTTTCGTGCCCGTGTCATCAGTTATCTGCCCTCCGTGGTGACATTGGTGACATTTTCTTTGCCATCGTGACGCTCACACTCAAATCATAAGAAGTATCCAGCATGTTGTAGGGCACCTGCACAGTGGTGTTGAATACTGTCACAGTCTCCCACGTCCCATTGCATTCTCTGGCTGTGATTACAGTGTCAGGCAACCGTTGTCCTTTAGGGGTGGTGTCCCACCACACGTAGGTTCTGCAGATCAACAGTGCTGGAGTGGTGGTGTCACCTTCCAGCCGAGTAAGGGCCACAGAATGTCAAGTTGTGCAGCCCACTCCTTGACCTTTTGCTCTGTAAAGTTTGTCCCCGATCAGAATCTATGTAGACCAGCAAGACATATCCAGCCCCCATCACCTGAAGCCTGCTCTGCACAAAGTAAGCGCTCAATAAATACGACTGAATGAATGAAGCCCTTGTATAGTAGCAACTTGCATGGCTGCTGCCACCGAATAGGTGAATGCCACTCCCGTATGAGTATCCACCACGGTGAGCACGTATCTCTTTCCCTGGCTTAGGAGCAGGGGTCCTGTGTTGACCATAGGGATGCGAATTATTTTGTGTACAATGTTTACAATCTCATAAGAATTTGCGTACCTCCCTGCGGGTTCCTTCCCACCCCGGTCCCTGAAGGGCTCGAAATGTGGCATCCACCCCGCTATGAGCTAGTGCCTCATGTACCCCCTGGATGGCGTTGGTGGGCCGTGCCTCCCAAACATGTGCGAGCGCGTCTGCCTCCTCATTCCTGAGGATTCCCCGATGAGTTGGCACATGGTACACGGTGAGTGGGGCCTCCCATACTATTAATATTCGGGTAATATCACACCGCAACTCTTTTCCCATACCTTGCCTCATGCTTCCTTTGACCCCTTGGCTTCCCACACCCCCAACCATGTGGTTAAGCTGTTTATATGGCCCATGAGTAGGTTGCCAAGGCAATTACATCAGGGTGCGTGGATAGGAGCATCCATACCACCCTGTGTTAAGCCCATGGCTGGACTGATGGAACGCTTCTTCCCAGAGGATGGTATCCATGGGGGAGGGGGTGGACTGCAACTGCAGCCCATGTAGTCGAATTCCCTTTCGCTGACCTGTCAGTGTACCATGTGCCAGTTGGTGGCTCCCCCCCTCCTTCTCCACAGGCCAGTTCTCACAAATTGGTACCGAGGGATTCGAGGGAGTGGGTCCCGGGGCCTCAAATGTCACCACCCCCAATATACACTCGGGTACCACCATGATGAGTACCTAAAAGGTGTCGGAGGCCATCCAGCCCACTCCCAATCAGAGGGTGGCACTCACGGCAGAGGTGCTGTGCCCCCCAAACCCTTTGATCCACATACTGGGATCCGTGAATTTGCTGGCATCCCCGTGTAAAGGAGTTACTTCTGCACCAGTGTCTACTAAGGTGAGTAGAATATTCCGGGGACCCCGGTAAATGGGCAGGGTAACGTATGGCCTCCGATTCCCTCTGATTGACCTGACCTTAAGGGAGGGGCCTTGGCCCCTTCCCTACAGCTGCTCTCTCCATTCACTCAGGTCCGTGTACAGCGGTGCAGAAGGCACTACGTGGGGTTGAGTGAGTGGGCCCCCTTTTGTGCAATCGTTGACGTCTTCGGGTGCTTTAGTTGTGGGTCTTCCTTCCCCTGTGGTATACTTCTGATTCTTGGGTAATTTCTGCCACAGGGAGAACTGCATGGTGTTTGGCTGCTTGTCTATCTTTTCTCGTTTGGTCTCAGCTGCTATTAAAGCCCTCCCTATTTGGGATCGGGATACCTTCTGTAATGCTCCTTCCAGAGCGATAGTTTTGGCCGGGGCCACCCCTCGATTCCTCCTAGGCTTTGTAGTTAGCCCCTTCAGGGCGACCCCGTTCTAGACAGCTTCTTCAGTGGTCTTATTTGCCGTTGGTAGGAGTCCCACATAAATCTCTTTCGACTCCTGGTCGTGGGCCTTACTTTCACTTTCCAGGCATATATTCGTTTCATGTTGAAATGTCTCCAGCAGAAGCCACCCCTCGTTCGCTACGGCTTTTCTCTATGATTTCGACATCTTGTGGATGTCCAGGGTACATAGAGCGTCCTCTATGCCCTTCGGGGTCTTCACTAGAGCACCCTATTCCCGGAGGTGGGGGACAGCCATTTCAAGCACTTCAGCTACACCCGTCCACACCCCCGAGTTCCACCCCAGGATCTGAGATTCCGGGAGTCTCGCCTTTTCTTTACCCATGTCTGAGGTTGGGGGAGTTGCCACCCAATCCTGCAGACTACGTCATTTGTGGGGAGATGCCCCCCAGGTCAGCTGGGGTCCCTACCAGAGGGCGGGTCCGGGTTCTTTAGATTGGGCGACAATGAGCCAAAGACCAGACATCGAGCCCGAGTGATCAGTTCTACCTCTTTATTGGGTGTACTCACATAGCTGCAGCATAGCAAGCAAGCCAAGGAGGAAGTTCTTGTATTAATCAGCAGGGAAGGCTCTGCAGGGCTCGGTCTAAATGCCTACAACTAACGATTGCAGCAATTCCTCTTATATACTCTACTTATCATGCGTTTGTGTGCGAAGCCCCTTCATACCGGTTAGCCCTCCCCATGTTCCCAGGACGTCTACCTGATTGGGACTGTTTCCTTTCCTCAACCTTGTAGTGTAGTAGTTTCCGTGTCCTTGTTGTGGGTTGCTCAGGCGGTGTGAGGGGGTGAATTTACAGGTAGGAAACTCGTACCACACTCCACCCCTTCACCCCTTATATTCGCCTAGAGCAATCTGGGGCTGGGAACCCCAGTAGTCTTGGTGGAGGGCTAGCGCTGTGGGTTGCTCAGGCGGAGGGGGTGAATTCACAGATAGGGCATTCTTCCCAAAGTCACCTTTACCAAGCTGTGGTCCACAACGAGGCCAGGGGTTTCTCACTTGCACATGGCCTTGGGCAACCATCAGTCTAGTGTTTCTGTCACCCTCAACAAGCAGTCAGCCACCACTAGTTCAAAGGTTCTTTCACTTTCACTGGATTTTGGTCCAGCACCAGTCACGGTGTTCTGTAACCCTCATCAGTCTGTGAGCCACCACCATTCCAGGGGTTCTGTCACCTTTACTAGGCTATGGCCCCTACAAGGCTAGGGATTCAATCACTTTCACCAGGCTGTGAAACAACACCAGGTTAGTGGTTTTAACTCCTTCACGAGTCTACAGGCTAACACTGGTGAATTAATCAATCAGTCATATTTACTGAGAACATACTGTGTGCAGAGCAGTTTACTAAGTACAATACAACAGAACTGGCAGATACATTCCATGCCCACAAGAAGCTCAAAATCTTGGGGGAGAGAGAAAGACATTAATTTAAATAAATGCATTACAGATATGGACATAAGCGCTTTATGGCTGATGGAGGGGTGAATAAATTGTGAATATCCAAGTGCAAAGGTGATGCAGAAGGAAGTGGGAGAAGAAGAAATGAGGGCTTAGACAGGGAAAGCCACTTGCAATAGATTTCTTTTTAATAAGACTTTGAAAGTCAGGAGAGTGATCATGTTTAATGTGTAGAGAGGGTTTTCCAGGCTACAGACAGTATATGGGCAAGAAGTTGTCAGTTGGACAGAAGACATCGAGGCATAGTGAGTACGTTGGCAAAAGTAGAACAAAGTGTGCAGGCTGGGTGTTAGTAGGAGAGCAGTTGTGTGGTTCTGTCACCCTCACCAGGCTGTGAGCTACTACTAGTTCAGGTCTTCTGTCACCTATAAGAGCCTATGAGAAACCAACAGACCACGTGTTCTGTTACAATTGCTAGGCTGTGGGCCACCACCAGTGCATGGTTTCTGTCACCTTCACCAGGTTGTGTGCCACTACCAGTCCAGTCGTTCTTTCATAGAAAGCAGGAGGATTTATCGTGGCAGGAGAGTTTGTATACGTTAATGAAGCTTAGAGCTATGCCATTGAAAGATACCCTCTTCATGATCACCCATAATGGAGAAAGCTACCACTCCCGGTGAGGTGTAGTATAGAAAAGACACACACAACAGTTTACTCCAAGTCAGGCAACTCTAAACCCACTCCCTCCCGGGAGAACTCATCCCACGACCACCAGTCCAGACACAGGGAGAACTGAAGACTCAGCGGTCTACATACTGAGTGCAGGCCACTTACATGGGCGGGATTTTTAAAAATCTCGTTTGCATAAGCCCACTCCAGCTTACATAGGCAGCTCCCCTTGGCCCTTCCGACGATGCTCCGACAAGAACGAACCCTCATTGGTCTTGGTTCCGTACATCAGGTTCCGGGGCTTCCAGAAGCAGCGTGGCTCAGTGTAAAGAGCCCGGGCTTTGGAGTCAGAGGTCATGGGTTCAAATCTAGGCTCCCCCAATTGTCAGCTGTGTGACTTTGGGTAAGTCACTTAACTTCTCTGTGCCTTAGTTTCCTCATCTGTAAAATGGAGATTAAGATTGTGAGCCCCCTGTGAGACAGGATGATCACCTTGTAACCTCCCCAGCGCTTAGAACTGTGCTTTGCACATAGTAAGCGCTTAATAAATGTCATTATTATAAGAGAAGCAGCATGGCTCAGTGAAAAGAGCACAGGCTTTGGATTCAGAGGTAAGGGGTTCAAATCCCAGTTCTGCCAACTGTCAGCTGTGTGACTTTGGGGTAGTCACTTAACTTCTCTGAGCTTCAGTTCCCTCATCTGTAAAATGGGGATTGAGATTGTGAGCCCCACGTGGGACAACCGGATCACCTTGCATCACCTCAGCGCTTATAACAGTGCTTTGCACATAGTACCCTCCACTCCTCTGCCGCTAATCTCCTCACCATATCTCGTTCTCGCCTGTTCCGCCATGGACCCCCGGCCCAGGTCATCCCCCGGGCCTGGAATGCCCTCCCTCTGCCCATCCTCCAAGCTAGCTCTCTTCCTCCCTTCAAAGCCCTACTGAGAGCTCGCCTACTCCAGGAGGCCTTCCCAGACTGAGCCCCTTCCTTCCTCTCCCCCTCGTCCCCCTCTCCATCTGCCCATCTTACCTCCTTCCCTTCCCCACTGCACGTGTATATGTGTATATATGTTTGTACATATTTGTTACTCTATTTATTTATTCATTTATTTTACTTGTACATATCTATTCTATTTATTTTATTTCGTTAGTATGTTTGGTTTTGTTCTCTCTCTCCCCCTTTTAGACTGTGAGCCCACTGTTGGGTAGGGACTGTCTCTATATATTGCCAACTTGTACTTCCCAAGCGCTTAGTACAGTGCTCTGCACACAGTAAGCGCTAAATAAATACGATTGATGATGATAGTAAGCACTTAAAAATACTGTTATTATTATTATTATTATTATTATTATTATTATTATTATTATTGGCGGTTGAGCATGAAGTTAGCATCCCTTGTTCTCCAGAGGTCTCGGCTCATCGCTCTTGGGCCCGCCTCCAGTATTCCGCTCATATCCGCCTCATGGCCCGATCCACCAACTTAGAGCCACGTAGCCTGGGGTGGGGGGCCACTCCCAAAACATCAAGGCATTGGGGTGATCCCTCCCTGCGCGGCGGGGCCACCTTGGACCACAGGGTCAACAAAGCATCTTGAATCTCCCTCCCCACACTGATTCGGAGCTCAACCTAGACTACAGTTTGGAGTCAGGGAGGGGAAGAAACACTGAGGGAAAACCGTCTTTGGGTGGGCACTGTATTAGAAGCAACCTGGGGATGTCTCGAGGCAGCAAAGGCTCTATGCATGGGTCTCTGGGTTAGAGACCAGGCGGGGCTCACCTCTCTGCCACAGACCATAAGCCTGAGGAGGGGAAGGGTAAGAGAAAGGTCTAAGCTGAAGAATCAGACAAAGTTGATTCACCTGTGCAGGGCAGAAGAGGTATAGGAAAGAGTCAAAGGTGTATGAGCAAGTGATCAAAGTGTTGATCAAAGACAACGGCAGAGACTTAAGTTTTTACTGTGAAGAAGAAGGCAATGGTACAACACATGTAGCTCTTTACGATGAAAACTCTATGGAAAAAGATCCATAGAGTCTTAATGAATCAGAAACAATTGAACGACTCTAAGAAGAAGGGCCACCACCAGTGCAGGGATTCTTCCACCCTTACCAGGTTATGGACCAGCACCAGTCCAGAGGATTTGTCAAGGTCATCAGGCTATGGGCCACCACCTGGCCAGGTGTTCTGTTACTTTCGCCAGGATGTGGGCCACCACCAGTCCAGTGGCTCTTTTGCCTTAAGCAGGCTGTGGGTCACCACCAGCCCAAGGATTATTTCACCCATACCAAGCAATGGTTAAGTACCAGTCCTTGGGTTCTGTCACCCTCATCAGGCCATGAGCCACTACCTGATGAGAGGTTCCGTGATCTTCACCAGACTCTGAGCCACTACCAGTGCAGGTGTTCCGTCATCTTCTCCAGGTTGTGGGCCACCAGTAGTTTTTGGGTTCTGTCACTCTCACCACTGGGGATCATCACCAGTCCAGGGGTTCTGTCACATTCACCAGTCTGTGGCCCACCAACAATCCAGGTGTTCTGTCACCTTCACCAGGACGTGGACCACCAGTAGTCCAGGAGTTCAGTCATCCTCAAAACGCTGAGGGCCACCAACAGTCCAAGGGTATTGTCCTCCTTACCAGGATGTCGGCCCCAATAGTGGAGGGATGCTTTCACATTCACCGGACTATAGGCTACCACCAGTCGAGGAGTACTGTCACCTTCACAAGGCTGTGGGTCACCACAAATCCAGTGGTTCCTTCAGCTTAAGCAGGATGTGGGTCATAATCAGTCCAAATGTTCTGCCTTCCCTGTCAGGCTGCAGGTCACCACCAGTCCAGCGGTTCTATAGTCTGCTCCGGACATATATGCATGTATGTTTGTATGTATTTATTACTCTATTTATTTTACTTGTACATATTTATTCTATTTGTTTTATTTTGTTAATATGTTTTGTTTTGTTCTCTGTCTCCCCCTTCTAGACTGTGAGCCCACTGTTGGGTAGGGAACGTCTCTATATGTTGCCAACTTGTACTTCCCAAGCGCTTAGTGCAGTGCACTGCACACAGTAAGTGCTTAATAAATACGATTGATTGATTGATTGATTGACTGTGGACCACCACCAAACCACAGATTCTGTCACCTTCACCAGGCTGTAGACAACCACCAGTCCAAGGGTTCTGTCACTCTCACTAGGCTGTGGGCTAACAAGAGTTCTTGGGTTCTTTTACCGTCATAGGGCTGTGGGCCACCATCATGCAAGGGATACTGTTACCTCAACTGACTGTGCACTACCACCAGTCCAGGGTTTCTCAACCCTTCACCAAACTATGGGCCACCACCATTCCAGGGGTTTTATCACCATCACCAGTCGAGGGATTCCGTCACCTTCCCCTGGTTCTTTTCCATCAACAGTCTACAGGTTTTCTAACCCTCAGCAATGCTTTAGACTATCACTAGTCCTTGTGTTGTGTCACCCTGACAAGACTGTGGGCCACTACCAGTACAGGAGTTCTCTCTTGCTATCGAGGCTGTGGGCCATCACAAGGTCAGTGGTTCTGTAACACTCACCTGGCTAGGGGACACCACCATTCATTGAATCAATCGAATTCCAATCAATCGTATTTGTTTAGCACTTACTATGTGCAGAATACTATACTAAGTACTTGGGAGAGTATAAAACAGAAATATAACACACATTCTCTGCTCACAACCAGCTTATATTCTAGAGGGGGAAACAGATACTCATATGAATAAATAAAAAACAGATATATACGCAAGTGCTGGGTGGAGGGTGATAAGTAAAGGGAGCAAGGCAGGGTGACACAGAAGTCTAGGGATTCCTTCACCCTCACCAGCCTGTTGCCCACCACCTGTACAGGCGTTCTTTCACCATCACCATGAATTGAATGAATGCTCACTTCCTCACTCCCTCACTCACTCACTCCCCTTCCGACCATTCCTGTGCAAAACCCTAGGCTGGGTAATGAAATACCAGCTGCCTCTACTTGATTTCCAACTACATCCTCAAGCCGTCTAAAATCCAGTTCCACTCCTTTGGAAACTACAGATTTTCTCCTTCCACTTGCCACCCTCCCACTCCCCATCTTGTTTTTCCTGCTCCCCTGCTCCCCCTCCAGTCTTCCCCTGAAACCTCTCCTGTCCTCCCACCCATAATAATGATAATTATGGTATTTAAGTTCCTATTATGTGTCAAGCACTGTCCCAAGTGCTTGGGTAGATACACGTTATAATGTGAACACCTTGTCCCACATGAAACTCAGTCTTGATTGCCATTTTACAGATGAGATAACTGAGACACAAAGAAGCAAAGTGACTTGCCCAAGGTCACACAGCAGGCAAGTGGTTGTAGGTGTGATTAGAACCCAGGTCCTTCTAACTCCCAGGCCCATGTTCTATCAACGAGGCCATGTTGCTATCTCCTCCTGTTGCTTTTTCTCCTCCACCTCCTCACTAAATCTATAAGAACGCTGTTCTGTCCTGTCTTTCTCGACTTCTCAGCTGCTTCTGATACTGGGGACTGCCCAGTTCACCCATGAACACTACGTACTCTCAATTTTTCCTACACAGCACCCTCCTGGTCTTTCTCTTCTGGCCAGACCTCAGATACTCTCCCAGATACGCCCTACCTAGCCTCAGTCTTCTCCCCCGACTTCCAAGCTTACACACTTCATCCTTGAGGTGAGCTACACATCAGGTCTCTCTCTGTCTTTCTCTTGTGTGCTCGCTCACTCTCTCTCTCTCTCATTCTCTCTCTCTCTAGCCTCCTGCTTACCCATTTTCTTTCAAACCTCAAATTCCCCCCTAACCTTCTTATGTGACAGACCATTATCTTCTATCTTGAAAGATCTTCTGAGATGACATATTCTTCAGTTCTGTCTTGTCTTTGCCATCAAGTCGTTTCCTATCCATAGCGATACCACCAACACATATCTCCCAGAAGGCCCCGCTCTCCATCTGTAATCGTTCTGGTAGCGTATCCTAGAGTTTTCCTGGTAAAAATACGGAAGTGATTTACCATTGTCTCCTTCCATGCAGTAAACCTGAGTCTCTGCACTCGACTCTCCCATGCCGCTGCTGCCCAGCACGGGTGAGTTTTGACTTTTAGCAGGTTGTTTTCCACTTGCTAGCCATTGGCCAAGCTAGGAATGGAATGGGTATGCCTCTGTTTCACTCTCACTTCCATAGCTGAGACTGGTAGAGTATGGGAAACTCTCCAGATGTGACCCTAAGAAGGGACATTCTCCAGTAGGTAGTGCATAATGAATCTTTCACCTCATCACCCTTTACTGCCCCCCAAACCGCCACTAGAATTCTCTCATGGCTTAAGGTCTTGGACATTCACTAAACCTAACCAACTGCCATGCCACCTAGACACTTACAGTTACCAGTAGGAAGAAGTACTACAGATGACAGGCACCTGTTTCCCCTGCTCGACTGTAATCTCCTGAAGAGTTTGGACTGTGTCTCCTTACTACATTGTGCCCTCCTAAATACTTAGTAGCTGCCCCCCAAATACTGAGTCCAACATACAGGATGGACTGATAGGTCTGTAATTAATCCAAGTGCATGTTGGGGCTAGGACCCCTTCGACATATGCAGGGGTCAGGACCAGTACAGAGACATCAGCCGCTCCCCTGAGGTGGACAGTTTCTTATCCATATCTCCAGAGGAGGCCCAGATAGCAACGGTGAGTACTGAGGCCTATCTTGAACCAACAAGATGCTCCCCAAAGAACTTTTCTTGATTTTGCTGGCTCAGAGTTGCTAGGATCGAGTATACCTCCAGGAAGGGACAAGCGAGTTATTGGGGTCCCCAGGCTGCCTAGTGTGTCACTGGGGCCCCTAGAAACACAAGTGGGTTATTTCCCCCCCACCCCCAAATCCCTGAGGGTGATGAGGGTTATTATACCACCCGGGGGGCAGAGGCTATTATTTCGACCTCTGGGGGCAAAGTGGGTTAATTGACAATCAGGTGGAGACATGTGGGTTATTACACCCACCCTGGCGGGGGGGACGAGTGCGTCATTACACGCCCCGGGGGCCAGCTGTGTTATTACTTCGCTTCTTCGGGGCGGGGGTGGGTGGATGGTGTGTTATTACACGCCTGGGTGGACCAGGTAGACTATTACGCCCCCCCAACCATGGGTTACAGGTGTGTTATTATGCCTTCCAGAGGCATATTGGGATCCTTAAGGATCCTAGTGGGTCACTGAGGC
Organism: Tachyglossus aculeatus; assembly: GCF_015852505.1. NCBI lineage: Eukaryota > Metazoa > Chordata > Mammalia > Monotremata > Tachyglossidae > Tachyglossus > Tachyglossus aculeatus. Next base: position 3,073,504 of record NW_024044837.1, read on the forward strand.
CCAAATGGGTTATTTGGTCCCCCAAGGCCCCACGTATTTTATTTCACCCCATCTGGGCCAATGTGGGTTACTGCTCACCCCGGTGGTGGCCGAGTCAGTTATTACACCTCTCCACATAGTTGAGTTTGTAATTACACCTCCCTGGTGGAACAAGTGTGTTATTGGAGTCCCCGGGGATCGTAATGGGTCACTGGGTTTCCCCCCCCCCCCACAGGGGCCAAAGTGGGTAATTCAATCCTCCAGGTCCCTGAATAGGTTATTTCACCCCCCGGGAGGAAAAGGGTATTATTTCAGCCCCGGGGGGCGAAATGAGTAACTGGGGCCCTCATGGGCCATTGGAGGTCTGTTTCAGACATGTTAAGCTGAAGGTGATGGGAGAACATCCAAGTAGAGATGTATTGAATACAGGAGGAAATGTGAGATTGCAGAGAGGGAGAGATGTCAGGGCTGGAGGTGTAGATTTGGGTATCACCCTCACAGAGGTGGTAGTTAAGCCATGGGAGCAAATGAGTTCTCCAAGGAGTGGGTGTAGATGTAGAATAGAAGGGGACCCATAATTGAACCCTGAGGGACTCCCGCAAGACTCTCTTTCACAAGAATTTAATGCAGTGTTCTGCACACAGTAAGTGCTCAATAAATATGACAGATTGATGGATTGATCATACCACCGACTTGTACGGCGACCCAAACTGCCCTTTCACCCTGACTACGTCATCCTGGGTCCTCCTTCCCAACATGTCTTGCTTCACCTTTGTGGGAAAGACAAGCAGCGGCCATGCACAACCTGGCCTCTCAAACCAGGACTCATAGCTGGTATCCAGCTTTGCTCTGTGTTGCCCTTCCAACCACATCATCCCTGGGACTCTTTTTCTGACCTGCCTTTCTCCATCTCCGTGGGAGAACATTATCAGCAGCAGAAGAAGCAGAAGCAGAAGCAGAAGCAAAAGCAGTAGCCAGAGCAACAACAGCAGCAGCAGCATTCCATTTCCCCATACTATAGAATGGTGAGAAGCCTGCAGCAGTGTCTAAGGGACCGTGAGCAACAAGAAATATGAAACTCTATTCCTCTAACCACAGTGCCCTAAAGCTTTTAAGTTTCCTAATTTTTGTGTTCATCTCTGTCCTCAACTTACATTCATTTTTTATTTTATTTTCTCCATATGTCACAATCCTATTTCGCCCTTTATTCTTGAACTGTGATTTCCTTGAGTGAGAGGGACGATGCTTAATGTTCACCTAGTAATGCTACATTACTGTTTTCCTAAGAGATTCTTGTCCTGGCTATGGCATATAAAAAGCCTAGGCATTCTCCACTTTGTGTAGATACAGGCCTGGCTGATATGAACACTGGGAATGCTTGAAGAGGAGAACTGAGCTTACTACTGGATGTCAAATTTGTTGGCAAATTAAACCAGTGTAGTCTTTGGAAGGCCAAATTACTCGATTTAGATTAGCATATTTTGGACACATCATCAAGGGGACTACTTCTCTAGAGAAGACACTAATGCTAAGAAAAGTCTAGGGAAAACATGGAAGAGGCAGATGAGAAGTTCGATGGATAGAAACCATAACAGCGATAACAGAAGAATCATAGCACGGATATGGATTATGGCACATTTAATAATAATAGTAATGATAATTTGATGTCATGGATGAATTGATAATGACTATGGTCTGCATTTCATTTCCAAGTAGACTAGCCGGTCATCAGCTGCGTATCAGACAGTCCAGATTTCAACTTATATTGATTCTGACCAGTAATAATATGAAACCAGGGGCCATTTTGACTGGGATTTTTATTTTCAATATGCAGCTTCCACCCCCAAGTTCTTCTAGCTTCCCCACTGTTGAGTTCTGTAGCTTGGAAGCAGGGTCACCATGCTCAGAGGGATTTTGGGAGGGGACAGAAAGGTTCTGGAATGGGGGAAGTTCATGGAAACCCAAGATTGTTCTAAGATAGGGGAGACATGAGGAAGACTAAAGACAAATAAGTTGTCGAAGATTGAGCAGTTGAACATGGCAGACACAGAGGGTAAAAGAGTTGGTGCAAATGTTTTCAAAAGGAGAGAAGTGGTAGATGTAAGGACAGGAGGGAGTGGAAAGGTTAAATGGAGATTTTGGGAGAATTTATATCTGATAGTTTTAATTCTGCCACCAAAATAGTTGTTAACGACATCGGGGACAGGAGAGAGGAGGTAGGGGCATGAGGACATCAGTAAAGAGTTGAAATTCTGGAATGACTGGTAAAGTCAATGGGCATGGAGGAGGACAAAGATGGAGAGGTAATGTTTTTGAGTGGAAGGCAGGGAGGAGTTATAGCAAATTAGGATTAATTTGAAGTAATTGAAATTGATGATCAGCTGGGATTTCCATAAGTAGGGTTCTTCAGTATGAATGCAGGACCAGAGGAAGCGTACTGTGAGGGTGAACCAGAACTAGGGGATGGAGGTGTGATGTAAAGGGAATGAGGTGAATGCAGCAAAGGGGGTTGATTTTGATGTTGACAGCATGGGTTTCTATATCAAGAGTGGGAAAGTTAGGTAGGGAGTTCAAATAGGGCATGCTGGCCTGGGATAAGTGGAAAGTGTCAAAAAGTCAAAGGGTTTTGGGGACTGCCCCAAGGTGAACTGGGCCACCCCCATCTCAAGGTCTAATGCTATATCGTGACTGCCCGAGCCACTAAAGCAGAGCTCAGATATCTCCCCCGTGACCGAAGCTGCTAGATAAACATGCCAGGCCAGGAATACAGAAGGGTATCCCTCACCCCCGTGCCAATCAAATAAAGTGTAGCAGAGGAGGGAGGGGCAGAAATTGGACATAGGGAGGCTGGAAGTTGGAACTGCTTGGGAACACCGGTAATAAACAGCTGCCACCTCTGACCTTCCTGGAGGTCTTGGACCAGGACTTGCAGAAGCTGCTCCCATGCCACCCTGCCTAGAGCACCAGAACCCTGCTCTGTCTTTGGAAACAGCGCCCTGAGTGAGGTACAGATGAGCATCTCGCAGAGTGTTCGTGGGCGGGAGCTTGGTTCTTCACTGTGGCTGAGTAACACATAAATGAATTCTTCCCGAGTGGAAAGCATTCGTGGGCGGGTGATAGGCACTTCACCATGTGTGATCAACGCAAAAGTGAATTCTCCCGAATGGGGAGCTTTCGTAGGAGGGAGCTAAGTGTTTTGCCATGTTGACCAATACATATGTGGGTCACATATGTGGATTCCTCCCTGGTGGGAAGTGTTTGTGGGCAGGAGTTTGGTGCTTCGCCACACACAAGTAACACATAAATATATTCCTCCCAGGAGGAAAGTGCCAATATGAATAAATAATCATATTCCTCCTGAAAGAGAAGTTACTTCACCACGTCCAAAATAATGAAATAAGTATATCCTTCCTGAAAGGGAAATTCAATTTACCATGTCCAAAATAATTCAATGATTATATCCTTCCCAAAAGGGAAGTTTAATTCACCGTGTGGAATAGATTTTGTAGGGCTCATCCCTGACTATGGCCTTTTTCTCTCACCATGCTGATTCCTGAGTCTGTCCACAGGTGACGAGTGATAGGGACAAAACTGTTTTGAGGGGAAGGATGGTGTTGGTGAGAATGCAGGTTAGGAAGTTCTGTTGGGGAATAGGATTTCTGGATTGGAGGGGTAAAAAATAGTACCATGACAAGTGATCCTGAGATCCATTCTAGTTGGTTAGTGAGTGAAGAAGGGTAGAGCAGGAAGTCTGTGGAGCTGAGCAGTGAAAGGAAGCAGGCTGCTGGGGGATCACTGAAGTCCCAGAGTTCTATGTAGGGGAAGACAAGTAGAGAAGAATCTACTCAAAATCATTCAGAAAAATGGAGAAAGCACTCAGGTAACCATAGATAACTTGACTAGTAGTTGTAGTGATTGGTAGAGGCAGATGACATGGGCGTTAAGGTAAGAGGAGAGGGATGGAGGCAACTGAGATGGAATTGAAGGGAGAGAAGAAGGCCAACTCCTCTCCTTTTCCATGTAAAGTGGGGAAGAGTGAGAAGGAAAGGCCACCTTGGGAGTGAAGGGTAGGGAAGACGGCATCATCTGTGCTGAGCCAGGTTTTGGAGATAAGGAGAAGCAGTAACTGGGTTAGGAAAAAGATTGAGGGTGAATGGGAATTTGTTCGTGATGTAACTGGGGTTCTACAGGTGGTACTGGGGAGGGGATGGCACGAGAAATTCAAACTCACTGGAGTGAACAGTGAAAAACTTTTTCTTGCCCCTGACCTTCACCAGCCTTTCCCCATGTCGTCTTGTCTCCCTCAACCCCCACCCTACCCTACCACCCCCCAACTTGAAAGTGAGGTCTGTTTGTGACATAGGCTTAGTGATGCATATCCTGAGATTTTAGAATTTGGTTCCCTAAGGATAAGGACTCATTTGGGGTCAAGCTGACCTCAAGCTTCCTTCTAATCCAACTCTTTAGGAAGGATGGTGAAGAGGATGTTATTTCCAAGGTAAGTTTAAGATTTTGTAGGATCAAATAGCTAACACTATAGAACAGATGAGTGATGAGAGAGGGAGATGTAGGGTTATCTCCATAGAGGTGGCAGTTGAACTGTATGAATGAAAAAGCTCCCAGGGAGAAAGAGCAGCGAGGGAGAAGAGTAGAGCACCCAGAATAGTCAAAGGTTGTGATTAGGACATGTCTTGTAATAAAATCTTTAAGAGGACCAGTCAAGTGTCTGTAATCATGAGTCACCTGAGACTGTGAAGATATTCTAAGATGGCAGAATGTTTGACTGTGATAGCATAAACAGCAAGACACGGAGGAAAGGAAGAAGAAGCAATGATAATAAGTGTGGTATGTATATAGAGCTTACAGAGCTTACTCTTTGCCAAATACTCTGTAGTAAGTGCTAGAGTAGGTAAAATATAATCATTCATTCAGCAGAGCTTAGTGGAAAAGAAACAGGTCCTGAGATCTAATCCCAGTTGGGCCACTTGTCTGCTCTATGAACTCAAGAAAGTTACTCAACTTCTGTGTTCCTTAGTTTCCTCAACTATGCAATGGGAGAATGAATATCCTCTCTTTCCACTTCAGATGAATGGCTCCATTTAGGACAGTGTCTGAATAGATTGAATTTTGTATACCCCAGTGCTTAACACAGTGGTTGGCGGATAGAGAGTGCTTATAAATACTCTATTGATTATCATTATTAATATAGATTTGTGCAGAAGAGGTCAATAGGAATCTGGGTGAATGCAGGCTCAGTAGAACAAAGAGGGTGAGATACAGAGTGTAGGGGCAGGATTGCATTGGAAGAGATCAGTAAGAGATATTCATTCCCAGGGACAGCTTCTTGGGATGTTGAGTATTTGCTTCAATCAATCAATCAATCATATTTATTGAACTTTTACTATGTGCAGAGCACTACAGTAAGCGATTGGGAAAGTACAATGTAACAGAATTAGCGGACACATTCCCTGCCCATAAAGAGTTTACAGTCTAGAAAGAAGACATTAATATGAATACGTAAATAATTTATAATATATAATTTGAATATATACACCTAAGTACTGTGGGATTGGGGTGGGGTAAATTTCAAGTGTCCAAAAGTCACAGAAAGAAGTGCAGAGACGATACAGAAGGGAGAGTGAGCTGGTGAAAAGAGCTCTTGATCTGGGAACACCTCTTGGAGGAGATGTGTCCTTTGTAATGCTTTGAAGGTGGAGAGAGTGGTTGTCTGGCATACACAGAGGGGGATGGATTTCCAGGTTAGGGGGATGATGTGGGAAAAGATTGATTGATTGATTGATTGATTGATTGAAGCAAATACTCAACATTCCAAGAAGCTGTCCTTGGGAATCAGTATCTCTTAGGCCCATTATTATTATTAGTAGTAGTAGTAGCACTGGTAATAGTTTATAGTACTAGTAGGAGGAGGAGGAGGAGTAACTTTGTATTTGTTTAGCACATACTATGAGTTAAGCAGTGTTCTAAGTGCGGGAGTAGATACAAGTCAATCAGGTCGAACATAGTCGCTAACCCTATGGGGACTGGGGGGATAACCCACAATCTAAGTAGGCTAGAGAAAGGATATTTAATCCCCACTTTACACTTGAGGATATTGAGGCACAGAGGAGTTAATCAATCAATCAATCGTATTTATTGAGAGCTTACTGTGTGCAGAGCACTGTACTAAGCGCTTGGGAAGTATACGTTGGCAACATATAGAGATGGTCCCTACCCAACAGTGGGCTCACAGTCTAGAAGTTAAGTAACGTGTCCAGGGTAACAGAGAAAGCAGCTGGCAGTCACGATTTGAACCCAGGTCCCCAACCCCCAGGTCCATGCTTTTTCCAGTAGGTGACACTGCTTCACACTGCGCCTTCATGTCACTTCCCCTTCTCAACAAACTCCTTCACCATTTTATTCTTTCTCTTCCTCCTTAGACTATTTGACCTCTTCTTCCTCCCAAACCTCCTGCAGTGGGGCAGGCACCTGCCTCCTTTGAGCGTCTCTTCTGAAAGGAAGATTGATCAATTGCAGCTGGGGACAAGGATCAAAGAGGAGGACAGCTAACAGCCCCTGGAGCTTCCCCTTCAGGGAAGATAGAACCAACAGCAAAGGAGGCTGTGCCAGAGAGTCTTGGAATCCCAAAGCTTACTGAACCTGGATCGTACTTTGGAAAGGAGAGAGACTCCCACATCCCTGAGGTCAAGTAACATGGAAGAGAGTTCCTCCCAGAGGTTCCTATTGGTCAGCTCTGCTCGTTCTGCCAGCACCCATGAGCTGAACACCAAAAGTTCATATCCTGGGGAAAGGACATGCTGCTGTTCCACCCCATTACTCCCTTCTCATCAAGAAGTTATATCTAGGGCATCTTCGGCAGAAAACCCAATTCCAGTCCCTAACAGTACAATGGAGGTTGTTACAGTGTCTCAGACCTCTTCCTCTCCTTCTTCTCCCTCCTCTTCCTTTTCCACCTCATCATTCTCTTTTTCCACCTCATCCTTCTCCTCTTACCATTACAGCTCCTCCTGCTCCCCCTCCCCCTTCTCCTCTTCATCTACTGTCACTTCTGAATTGTCCTTCTCCTCCTCCTCCTCCTCCTTTTTGTCCTCCTCCTCATCGTATGTGTTCTCTTCCCAAACCTCAGACAGTTGGACAGGCACCCTTCTTCCCTCTGGGGAGTCTCCTCAAGATGTAGGGAATGAACACCAGCTTCTGAGGGAAAACTGACATCCAACTTGATGTCATCAAGCAGCAACTGGAGTTTCACCTCCAGACAGGATCAACCGGCCGTAAACTGTTCCTCCAAAGAGATTCCAGGAGTCACTTAGCCTGCTGCTGCCCCCGTGTGGAGACTGGGAGAAGGGAGTAATGGCCCTGTCCCAGAGTCCCAGCCAGACCGAGAAAAGTCGTGAGCTGCAACTACTCTCAGACAGCCCTAAGTATTCCTCCCATAGCACCCAGGACCTGAAAACCAAACTCCTTCACTCTGAGGAAAGCTTCCCCTGCTGTTCACCTCCTTCAGTCTCTCCTGGTCAAAAAGAGGAGACCACATCCAAAGCTTATTCAGAGCATGCCCAAGATCCAGATACTGCCCTCCTAGAGAGCCTGTCGCAGGGCTCGGCATCATTTCCTACTCCATTTCTCCATCCTTCTCTCCATCTTTCTCAGCCTGCTTGTCCTCCTCTTTCTGTGGATGGTCCTGCAGTGTGACAGACATCCTGGCTCCCTCTGATATCTCCCCTGATGAGGAAAGGACAAAAAAATGAAGATGAGGACCAGGATCTGGCAGGATGACTTTGAACAGCCACCTGAGTTTCAACTGTTGAAAATGCCCTTGGAGAAGAACAGGGATCTTCCCCAGATAATACACAAACTTCAGATTCTGCCCAAAGTTGGGGACTGAGAGAGGGGAGAGGTGGCCTGGTCCCTGAAGCCCAGTCAGATATGTGGGAGTCATGGATGGCCAGAAGCCAGTCTGTATGACCCGATCACCTTCCTGGAGACCAACATCAGGCAGAAGTACCTAGTGTTCCTTCTGGGTCTGCACGACCCCATATAGACCCATCCGTGTCAGTGATAGGGGAAGGAAGAACCAACTTGGCCTTATCCCTAATCCCGACTTGAAAGCCTGGCACAGAGGGCACATTGAAGATGATGTGAGCTCTGGACATGGATCTGTCCCTCTGGTGGCTCCACAGGTATTGATTGATCCCTGAGCCTAAAGTTGCTACCTGCCATGGTGGCAGCGGCTGGAAACTGGGGTCTGTAAAGCCCTTGACATCCCTCAGTGAATATCTAAAATAAAGTCTCTGTGTGGTTTGTTTTGTCTTTCTTTACGAAATGACAGCAGGATCATCGGCTTTCCTCCATTCAGCCCCCCTCTTCTGCCATGTTCCCAAGCTGGGAAGGTAATGTTACAGAGTCGGGGATGGGCAGAGGCAGGGGGTGAAAGGGAAGATAGGAAGCAGTGTAGAGCTAGCATGGTGCCTCAGTGAGGTCAGGAGTCAGTTGATGCTTGGGTCTGTGGGGAGTGAGTGAGTGTTCCACAGAGCACTAGGAGGGAAACTGCGGACACTGCCTTCCAGTATGAACCACATGGAGCAGGAGCCAGAAGGGTCAACTGTCTCCAGCACTTGACACTTGACTAACACTATCCTTCCGATGTCCAGAAAGTGTCCCAGAGAATGTTAATAGTAATAATCATGGTATTTGTTAAGCACTTACTATGTGCCAAGCACTGTTCTAATCGCTGGGGTAGATACAAGAAAATCAGGTTGTCCCACGTGGGGCTTACAGTCTCAATCCCCATTTTACAGATGAGGTAACCAAGACACAAAGAAGTGAAGTGACTTGCCCAGGGTCACACATCAGACAAGTGGCGGAGCCGGGATTAGAACCTACATCCTCTGACTCCCAAGCCCATGTCATTTCCAATAAGCCACGCTGTTAATTCATTCATTCATTCATTCAATCGTATTTATTGAGGGCTTACTGTGCGCAGAGTACTGGACTAAGCACTTGGAAAGTACAATTCGGGTTCCTTCTGTTCCTTCTGCTATAGTCATGGCTGTACTCTAGATGGCCTGAGCAACAGCTGTGGGGAGAAGCAGCATGGCCCAGTCGAAAGACTCCGGGCTTGGGAGTCAGAGGTAATGAGTTCAAATCCCAGTTTAGCCACTTGTCAGCTGTGTGAACTTGGACAAGCCACTTAACTTCCCTGTGCCTAAGTTACCTCATCTGTAAAATGGCGATTAAGACTGTGAGCCCCACGTGGGACAACGTGATCACCTTGTATCCCCCCAGCGCTTAGAACAGTGCTTTGCAAATATTAAGCATTTAACAAATACCATCATCATCATTATTATTATTATACCAGCCCCATCACCGCCAGACTGTAAAACTCTAGGCTTTGTGTTTCATGTTGCTTTAGGGCTTCTAATATCATTCATTAAGCATTCATTCATTGTATTTTTGAAGCATTTACTCTGTGCAGATAGCCAGGGGTACGGGACAAGGACAAGACACTAAATAAATTGCACACAGTGGAAAGAAACAAAATACAAAGATGCGTTCATAAGTGCTACGTTAGGGGGTGGGGGATGAGTATCCAAGTCCTTAGGAGGCACAGTAGTACTGTAGTAGAGGTAGGGAAGAGGAAAGGGTAGGAAACAAAAATTATTCAGGCCAGGTATGTGCTGATGGTAAAATACTGGTCTTAGCAGTTGTGATTTACTAAGGTCTCTTCCTGATCTGAAGCCAGCTAGGGTTCTTATCCTTAAGTTTTTTCTAGTTAATTAATCACTCAATCATATTTACTGAGTGCTTAGTGCGTGAAAAGCACTGTACTAATCACTTGGGAGGGTACAGTACAACAGAGTTCATGGACGTGTTCCCTGTCCGCGGGAACTTTCAGCCTAGAAGTGGGGAGACAGACATTAATATAAATAAGTAATATATACCCAAAGCCAGTGGGGCTGAGGGAGGGGTGAATAAAGGTTGCAAATCCAAGTGCAAGGGTGACATACCAACATGGTTACACCTTAAAAATGGGATTTTGATCGTGAGAGATTTTATCCTTTTTAGCTAGAAGTTGATGTCCAGTTTCTTCCTTTGTCTCAGAATCCCTTTGTATTCTTCTGCCATATCACAACAGTAATTACTAATAATTGTGATATTTGGTAGGTGCTTACTATGTATCAAACACTGTATTAAAGTGCTTGGGTAGATACAAGATATTCAAGTTGTACATAGTTCCTAGGGATCACAATCGCTGTACAAATTGAATTCCCAATTTACAGATGAAGAAACTGAGTGATAAAGGAGTTAAATGACCTCCTAAAAGTCATACAGCAAACAAATGCAGACTGGGATTAGAACCCAAGTCCTTTGAATCTCACACCTGTGCTCTTCCTGCTAAGCCATATGAAGAGTGCAGTTTCCACCTTGCATAAACAATTTGTTAAATAAGATGCCCTTCAGTGTATATTGCTTCCTGTGATCACGACCAGCCATACAGATAAGCCCCGAACAAAGATCACTCTGAATATCTATTCACACCGAAGACCACTCTGAATAACTATTGACACCACTGCCGGGCCCCATTTGAGAAATATCCTAGGAATAGAACACAAGGGAACTGTGGTTGGTATATAAAGGCAAATGTGCAGAAGACGCTTGATGTGATGGTCAACAAGTGACTGTAATGGCTGGGGGAAAACCCCTGTCACAGTTGCTTTCTGTTACCTGAAGGGACAACAGAGACAGCCTCGACTGGAATAGCGTTGCTCCCCGGGGTTTCGGGGGCAACTCTCGGGTTCTTACCCTCTCCGGGTCTTCGGATGTCTCCGGACGCGGCCCGCGCGTTCACACCAGGAAGAGTCAGCCAGAGGTTCAAAGCTTGGTTGCCGTTTATTTGCTATCAGCGGTTACATGGTTGAAAGAGAGAGAGAGAGCGAGAGAGAGAGAGAGAGAGAGAGAGAGAGGCGTGAGGGAGAGAGAGGGCGAGAGCGTGCGCGTGCCCCCCTTTGTCTTGTTCGTCTCTTATACCCCCCGTTGCCCGGGGGCAGGGTTTTCTCGGGGGATGGCGTATCGAGGCTTTGACCACCCTCCAGCCACTAGCCTAACAACAGCTCTGTCCAGTCACGAAGGGTTTGCTCTGGCTCGCCCCCAGCCACCCGTTGCCAACCATCGCTGGCTGCGGATATGGCCTTGAGGTTGCCTCCGAGTCTTGCAGGTTCAAGCTTGTTTTTCTTGCCCTGGTCTCTTTATCTCCTGTTGTTGAGTCTGTTTGGCCTTGAGCCGTTGGGTACGGTTTGTGTGCACATACTGCCTGTCTCATCGCCTTCCCCCGCTCCCTACGGAATAGGCCTTTTAGTCGGTGATGCTTGCACTGGTCTCTGCCCTTTTTTGGACTGAACGCTGGCTGAGACTGATCATCTCATGGTAGGAGAAATCTCATCCCCCCAGGTTGGGGGCTTAATCTCTTTGCCCCTGGTTGGAGGTCTTAATAGTGTCTGGAAAATCTCATTGCCCCTGGATTGGGAGGTTTAATGGAAGAAGGATCCTTTACGACTAATGATTTGGGTAAGCTAAAACATGTTTTTTTTAACTCAATACCATGGTTGGTTCCATCACTAAAGCTGAGTCACGAACTCCCTCATCTCTAATTGGCGTCAGAAATCGGATTCTCTATCTCAGACTTCACACCTATATGGACATGCAATCTCTCTTTCTCTAACAATAATAATAATAGTTATAATTGTATTTGTTAAGTGCTTACTATGTGCCAAACACTATTCTTAGCACTGGGGTAAATATAAGGCAATCAGGTTCTCCCAAGTGGGGCTCACAGACTTAATCCCCATTTTACAAATGTGGTAACTGAGGCACAGAGAAGTTAAGTGACTTGCCCAAAGTCACACAGCTGGTAAGTGGTGGAGCCGGGATTAGAACCCATGACCTCTGACTCCCAAGGTCCTGCTTTTCCCAGTAATCCTCTCTCACTCACTTGCTCTCTTTCTCTGGAGGTCATGTTAACTGGGTACCCTAAAACCCATTTCTGGGTGGCCATGCATAGGCTCCTCTGAGTCCAGATGCAAAAGACTAAGGGGGTGCTTTGTTCTCACACTCTGGACTTTATCCTTCATTCTAGATTATAAACCCAGCGTGGGCAGAGATTGTCTCTATTGCTGAATTGAACTTTTCAAGCACTTAGTACACTGCTCTGCACATAGTAAGTGCTCAATAGACACAATTGAGTGAATCAATGCATATCCTCCAGTCATACTTTCATTTGTCACTGTAATGCTTGCTCTTACTAAGTGACTTGGGCTAATTTGAAGAAATGGAAACAATCCCGGAAGAGTGCAGGGAGTTCATACAAAAAGATGGGTGGACTGACATTCGCTGAGATAGAGAGAGTGTGGGAGGACCAGTAAGTCTTAAATGCAGATCTACGAGCTTGGAAGAAGGCGGCCAGGGTTAAGCCTGTAAAGAAATGGAAGTAGCCATTAGCCTCCTTTTGTTTGCCTTCTACGGATAGGGGAGAAATTGAAAGTTTAAGAGCCCACATATACCAGGTGGGAGAAAGAATGAAAACTATGGAATGAGACACAGCCGTACGGTGAGCCAGCTCTTAGGTCTTAAAGGGGCGGGTGGCCAAACTGGAAAAGACACTAGAGCCCTTAGTGAAGCAATCATTAGAACAAGCTGGTTAGAAGAAGAAGCCTGTTATAATATTAATAATGATACATGCTAGAGGCTTACTTTGTGACAAGCACTGTTCTAAGCGCTGGGGTGGATCCAAAGTAGTCAGATTGGACACAGTACCTCTCCCCATAGGGCTCACACTCTTAATCCCCATTTTCCAAATGAGGTAACTGAGGCCCAGAGAAATGAAGTGACTTGTCCAAGGTCACACAGCAGATGTGACGGGGCTGGGATTAGAACCCATGATCTTTTGACTCCCAGGCCCTTGCTCTATCCACTACGCCATGCTGCTTCTCAGCATGTTCCCCCAGTGGACGCGATGGCAGTATTGTATGGAAATGGTTCAATTTTTCCCATTGGACCCTGGGACCCCTCCAAGGACACCCTCAGCTCAGAGGATCCCAAGGGCTTACCCTTTCTGGTTGGAAGAAACCACGTTGAGCATCCCTCTCCCATCACCCAACTTTACCCAGTGATTAAGGAGGACGACTTCTATCTGGAGCACTATGAAGTTTGTATTGTTCTCCATGCAGCCACTGCAAGGCGGCTCATGCAGGCGACTGACTTTTAAAGGGAATGTTGCTCTTTAAACTGAAGTAAACTGGGCAGCACAAGAGAGGTGCCTGCTTGTTCCCAGGATTTCCTTAAAAAAAATCTCATGTCAATTAATCTATCCACCAGTGAACTGAATTAAACTAGATTAACACAAATAGGTGCTAATTGTTGCCCTGCTGATAATGAACATGAGAAAGAGTCAGATTCTTAGGATGAAATGTAAGTTTTTATTTGGGACAATCATTAAGATTTCCCCAGGAAAACTGTCTTATATTACTGAGGTCAAGCGATGAGCAATAAACCAGCAGAATTAGTTTTGTGAACCTCCTCTTATGCCTAGTTTCCTGGGCCCTTGATATGATATCACACCCTTAGATACCTTCCCCTGAATGTCACTATTTTCTTCAGAGGAACTTGATCTTATCATGATCCACCAGTTGTCCTTCTTGGCTTTCCTTTCTAGCTGTTCTTACCTAATTTTATCTAGCTACACCTCCTTACTTGTGTGTCTTTATCAGAGAAGTCACACAAATAGGTTCACTCTTATGATTGGCTCTCTGTTTCTTCTTCATTTTTAATTGTTTCAGTGCTTTGGGAGCAAGCACATCCTCATCCTCATCATCATCATCATCATCATTATCCTTATTATTATCATGATTCCTAAGTTGATCTCATCAGCCTTGACATCTCTTCAGACTCGTACTTCCTCCTGACTTCAGGACATCACCACCTGGATGTCTCGCCAACACCTCAAACTAAACAGACAGTGCCACTATCCTCCCTGACTTACAAGCCTATAACCTTGGCATTATGCTCGAATCATCTCTCTCATTTAACCCACATATTCAATCATATTCAACCTGATTAACTTCTATCTACCCCAAAGCTTAAAACAGTGCCTGACACAGAGTAAGTGCTTAACAAATATTATTTTTATTGTCATTATTATTATTGTCATTTGTCACAAAATCCTGTCAGCTCAATCCTCACAATGCCGCTGAAAATGAACCTTTCCTCTCCATCCAAACAGCTACTATGCTAATCCAGGCATATATACTGCATCAACTTCCTCACTGACCTGCCTGCTTCATTTTCCTGTCTCTCCCCACTTCACTTTGCTGCCCAGAAGAAACTGTGGCACATAGAAGTTAAAAAATTTGCCCAAGTTCACAAAACAGATAACTGTCACAGTCGGGATTAGAACCCAGGTCCTCTGATACCCAGGCCCATGTATTTTCCACTAGTTCATGCTGCTCCTCACTAGGCCACACTGTTCCAACCCTAGCTCTTCATCTCCCTGAGGAATCTTATTGATTCCTTGGTTGGAAGAAATAATTATACTGATAGGGAATAGGAAGGGAATATTTCAGGTTGATTTTTAAACAGGGAAGAGGTGACACTTACTTGTATGTGTTTTCTTGATTATGGGGTGGCACCCCACTGAGAGGTGTCACTCTGACGGAGCCAGAGGAGAAGGACAGGCCGTCACCTCTTTTCAACTCCCCCACCCAACAGGGATCTTTGCTTTAGAAAGCTAAAGCCACAGAGTTCAGCGGGGAGGAGGATGGTAGAGGCCTGTTGGAATCCATATGGTCATGGCAGGGTCCTTCTGATTCCAGACTCCTTCTGCCCACCCCTCCTCCAAGTCCCCAAAAGAAAAAAGACCTTCTTTCTCCCCCGCACATTATCAAGGCCACCCACAGCTCTCTCACATTTCTGCCCTCACTCTGGATGGTGGGTTCTAATGACATCATCAAGTACTAAGTGAAGGACCCCACCCCATTGACCCCCTTCAATCTGGCTTCTGTCCTGTTTGCTCCACAGAATCGCCCTCTTACCACTGTTATCAATGATCTTCTTGCCAAATACAATGGCCTAATCCTAATCCTCCTAATCATCCTAATCCTCCTCCATCTGCTTTCTACACTGTAGACCATCCCCTTCACCTGAAAACATTATCCAACCTTGGCTTCACTGACATTGACCTCTCCTGGTTCTCCTTCTATCTCTATGGCTGCTCATTTTAGGTCTCTTTTGTGGACTCTTCCTCTGCTACCCACCCCCTTTGCCCGGGGTTGGTGGTTGGGGTGTCCCTCAGGGTTCAGTTCTGGATGCCCTTCTATTCTCTATCTACACTCATTCCGTTGGGGAACTCATCCGCCCCCATGGCTTCAACTCCCACCTCTATGCGGATGATAACCAAATCTACATCTCCAGCCCTAAACTCTCTCCCTCTTTGCAGTCTCGCATTTCCACTTGCCTTCAAGATATCTCTACATGGGCGTCCTCCCAACACCTCAAGTGTAACATGTCCAAAACAGAACTCCCTATCTTCCCACCCACACCTTGTTCTCCCCCTGACAGAAAGGGGATAAGGAGACCATCAAAACCCCTTTTCTTTAACTACCTTCAATTTCTCTTTATTTTTTGAATTTGAATCTTTGAGGCCTCCTAAAATTTAGTTTTCATTTCGTCTGGACAATTCCTCATACCAATCGAAGAAAATGTCCCACTGTGACTGAGCCACTCTGCTTCTTCGTGATTGCTATGCTCCTTTTATGTGCACTACTTTCCCTAAGTCAAAGGAACCTACCTCCGGAAACTGTTTCTTCGGATCATCTCTGATGTAACAAGGCGAAGAATCTAGATAGTTACATCACTTAGACCCGTAATGGGTATGCATGAACTGAGCTGGTGAGTGCCTGACAGCATCTCTTCAGAGCTTCTCACCCCTATCTCATATGCACACACACACACACATACACACACACACACACACACACACACACACACACACACACTCACTGGACAAGACATGATTAAGAAGGGAAACAGTGGTAATTTGACTAGGGATATCAAAGGAGTCCAGCGGTTTATCGTAGGAGCTGGTAGGGAGTCTTTCTCCTGGCAAGCCAGACATAAGGTCCTACTCGGTCTTCCAACACTCGCAGAAATCACTGGGATCACAGGGTTCACTGTGGCTCACTTGTATTAGAGGTCCTGCTCATCACGGCCATAGCTAGCAGATGGGGTCTGGGTGTCCTGACCACTAATATAGTCCCGGACCTGGTGTGGTGATTTATATTTAGACACTCGGGGCAACTTCCACACTTACACACTTAAGTGGGGTCGAGACAAGCAGCCTAGCATATTTC